>NC_030427.2:14588710-14683710 GCF_001660625.3 Ictalurus punctatus | reverse complement strand
AAAGGAAAAAAACGAAACACTATCTTAGATAAGTTAACATTACTTTTTTTGTCATTTAAGCAAAGTGACATATATTTTGAGTATTCTGTTAAATGGTAACGTAATTGTTGCCATATGGCAACAACATTTGAACAGTTGAAACAGGCCTACACAGCAGAAAAGACACCAGGCTTCTCTCATAATTTATTTACATTTTTTCACCTTAAAAATGAGAAAAACAGTTGTAATTTCAGACATTTTGCACCTTATTTTCGAAATTTTAGGTTTCAAGAGAAAGAATGAAAGCTTCCTCAATCAAAACATGTTAGGATCTAATTTTTGTAGCCTATGTATTTTGAGTGAGTAAATCCATTCACATGCTTTGTACTTTTTACACCAGTCATTCCTTTCTAGAAGATATAACTTCTACATGTTTACAAGGTGGTAAAAAAACAAAGAAACTCAGAAACTTACAGTATAGTCTAGAAAATGCAGTAATTGGAATTGTTATCTCATACATTTTGTGTTATTTTGACTATATGATACATTCCACCTTTGCACAATGTTGCCATAAGGCAACAATTTACCAACTACCCCCCCAAAACTTTTTTTTTCCCACATTTTTTATAAATATATTTCTATTACTTGAACTATTTCAAGTAATAAAAATAAAAATAACAATTTTAAAACAACTTTTTGTGGTGTAAATTTCATTTATGCACAAGAGGGTTAAAAACTACTTTACAGAAAAAATTGACCTTTGAACTTTACAGAAAACTTGTACAGTGTGTGTGTGTGTGTGAGAGAACTCATTGCTGCACGCCCATGAACTCGAACTCGTCGACCCTCTGCTTTGTGAGGCCTTTCTTGATCTTCCTATAGCTGACGGTGAAGTACTTGGAGATGCCAGCACGTTTCCCTTTGTTCCCGTCCGCTCCTTCACACTCCTCCTCTGCGCCGTTCTCGTCCTCAATGCCGTCTTCCTCCTCCTGTTCATCTCCTGCTTCTTCACCCGCCTTCTCTCCATCCTGCCCGTCCTCCGCTTTCTCTCCATCCTGCCCGTCCTCCGCTTTCTGTCCATCTGCGTTTTCAGAAGTCCCGTTTTGAGACCCAGCCTCTCCGTTCGCTTGATTCGCTTCGTTAGCGGCCGCTCCTCCTTCTTCTGTCGTGGCTCCATCCTTCTGCTCCTCTGATGCCCCCTCCTCTTCCAGCAACGCAAAGTCTGCAGTAGTAATTAATAATGATAAACGCAAACAATCGTTAGTTAAAGCAATGTACAAAAACAGTTCATGGCGGGATCAAATCTTCATAAAGTAATCATATGTATGAACTATAAAGCAGGACTTAAATACACAAATTAAATAAATAAGTAAATATGTCAAATCTAAGGAGAAATAGTACAATATTTGTTTGTGTATTGGATATTAAAGTTATACAGTACTGTGAAAACGTCTTGAACACATGCTTAGAAATTAAAGAAAAGATGCCTTCAAAAATAATGGAATTAAATATTTCTACATTTTAAAAAATACTTTAAAGCGCAGTAAAGCATAATAAATGAAGCAAAGTCAATATCTGGTGTGACGACCATTTGATTAAAAAAAAATCATTAGTAGTCTCAGATACAGTGTGTGCAGTTTTATAAGGAAATGAGCTGTAAGTTTTACTGAGCATCGTACAGAACCAGCGCCAGTTCTTCTGGAGACTTTGACTGTTGCAGTTGCTTCTTATTTTTCCATTTATATTTACATTTATGGCATTTAGCAGATGCCCTTATTCAGAGCAACTTACATTTCTCTCATTTATACAACTGAGCATTTGAGGGTTAAGAGCCTTGCTCAAGGGCTCAGCAGTGGCAGCTTGGCAGTGCTTCACTTCAATTCAGTTCAATTCAATTCAATTTATTTCTATAGCACTTTTAACAATGGACATTGTCTCAAAGCAGCTTTACAGGAATATATAAACACTGGATACAGATTTTAAGTGTGTGAATTTATCCCTATTGAGTGAGCCGGTGGCGACGGTGGTGAGGAAAAACTCCCTAAGTTGGTAGGAGGAAGAAACCTTGAGAGGAACCAGACTCATCTGGGTAACAAATGAAGTGACTCATGAGAACTCACGCACTTCCGATCAGTAGTCATACGCTGCTTTCTGATTTATTGACATACAGACATTATTCTGTAATGTTTCATTTTGCGCTGGAAAAGTAATGTTTGGAAATCTACAGTGTTTTTTTTACTGACTTGATAATGTAGAAGTCATAAAGTAAAATAAAATAAAATAAAAATAAGGTGGATAAGACTTTTGCACAGTACTGTATGTCGGTCTGGGATAAAAAAAAAAAGTTAGATTACATGAACAGACAAAAATGATGAAAAGTCTGATTTATACCATCACTTGACACCTCTGCTTTAAGAAAAACACAAATATATTTCCCTAAAATAATGTAGAATTGTAGATAAAATAATGTGGAATTTTTTTTTGCCTTGGCTTTCTGTAAGAATCTCTTTAGGTAATTAAGAAGCCATTTAAGCAAACATGGTGATGAAAAAATGTGAAGAAAAAAAAAACATTTTTGGAAAAGGAATTGTAACAAACGTAGCTACAAAACACTTGGACAAGTGTGTCTACAAATATTTTAATAAAAGTAGCTTGACAACAAAACAGTTTAGCAAACATGGCTAAAAAAAAAAAAAAAAAAACTTGTTATGTTACAAAAAAACAAAGCGTAAAACCCCTATGTCCTGAAGATTTCCCATGCTGGAAGACTGTTACAAAGCACTGACACTGGAGACTCCTTCCATAAATGTCAAATAAACGTCTCTTTAAAGCAAAATGTGACTTGTTAATTAGAGCTCAAAATCCACATCTGGATTTCTGTACCGTTGCTTTGTGACACTGTCTATTGTTAAAAATTGAACATACATGATGCATGTGTGTGTATAAATCTACAGTATGTTTGCCGAGGAAATACACACCCAAGGCTTCAAATGCGCTGATCCTCTGCTTGGCATAGCCTTTCTTAATCTTTCTATAGTTCACAGTGTAGTATTTGTTGCCCGGACGATCAGACGAGCCTTCCTGCTCTTCTCCTCCCGCTTCACTCACTTTGTCTTCGTTCTGCCCGTCTCCTTCCCCTTCTTTCTTCTCCTCTGCTGCATCTTCACCTCCTTCCCCTTCTTTCTTCTCCTCCGTTGCGTCTTCACCTCCTTCTCCTTCTTTCTTCTCTTCCGCTGCGTCTTCACCTGCTTTCTTTTCGTCTGCTCCCGCTGACGCCTCTTCCTGTTCCTTCTGTTCCTCTGGCTTTTCCGGGTCGCTGTTTGGAGACTCCTCGCTGCTTTGTTTCGTAGCTGCTGCATATTTGGTAGAAGAAAAAGAGGAATGATTAGCAAGAGTGTTGAACTAAATAGTTCATGGATACAGTAGATGCAGGTGGCAATCAGAATGATGCATATGAAACCTGTCTGCCCTCTCACACATTTGCTGTCCAGGCTTCTCCGGTTTCAAAATATGATTTGCGATCGTTAAGATCTGCAAATGACGTCTAAGCAAATGAAAATATTTCCAATATAGTCAAATTGATCTAATATTGATCTAATACGGAACCTATTTCTAGACATTTTTACTCATTTCAATCTTGAAACACTCTTGTTCTATTCACAGATTATTCAGCTAATTTTAAGCATTTATGCCTAGAAAGAAGAAGACAATTCAAAGCTTGGAATTAGTGAAAAGAAATGTCTAGATATAGGTTTATTAATCTTATATTTGCTTTATTCTAAATGTATAATAGGATACTATTATGTAATGCTATGTACTTTTGATGATATTCAAGATATTATCACCTGTTAAGACATCTGGGGTTTTTTTGCAGTGTATCCAAAAGTGTCCCAAACGTCTACAGTATATACGAACATGACACTGTTGCCAAACGTATTAGCAAATTCAAAAGGACTGGAAGTGTTGCAGACCAACCGAGAAGTGGACGTCCACGAACATCCACTGACGAAGGCACAACCACGAGACGTGGTTCTGGCAAACACAATCCCTTATGTATGGAGAATTTTGGGCCACCATGTAGAGTTCTTAACTTTCCCAGCGCTGAGGTTTGAGATCAAGTAATCTTACTATCAACTGCCAAAATAATTGAGTCATTATTTATGAAAATTGGCTCAATTATATATATAAGTCTTGCATACGTATAATAATGAATTAATAGAATTCCTCAAAAGTGCACTTGTCATTGAACACATCACAGCCGTGATTAAATACTAAATATAAACCTCTTCCAAATGCAGATTTGAGGCTGTTTAAAGGTTATAAAAAGTTTTTTTAAATGGTGTATTGGCGTTTTGAGGACATCATCTTTAACAGGCTAAAGTTAATCACCCAGTGTTGTTTTAAATACAGTCCCGCAAGGCTGCATCCTGTGTCCAACACTGTTCTTAATTTATAGCAATAATATAAGTAAGAAGGCATGGGGTGGTGTGATGAAGCAGAGTGACAATTATCACCCTGAAGTTGATTATTTTCCAATAACACGCTACCCTGAACTGTTTTATTCATCTTATAATTCATCTTTATTCATCTTATTATTCATCTCATAACAACAGTTTGCCAAGATACAATTGATGTAGTGATGTTCCTGATGTCAGTTCCTCTTCTCATTTACGTTACAGCTGCTAGCAGCTTTTAAGGTAATAGGATGAAATAAACCATAAAGCGTTGTTAAACTTAAAGTTATGCTCTGTCACTGCAGACTACTTCCATAAACTTTCAATAAACGTTTGCTTGTATTTCCTCATTTGTAAGTCACTTTGGATAAGAGCTTCTGCTAAATGAATAAAATGTAAAATGTACATGTAAATAAAGGTGTCCTTGCTGTCGGCGCTGCGTTACAGCTGTGTGTTTATAGAAGTATAACAACAATCTACACCAATCAGACTGAAGAATTAAACGGCAAGGGGTTGAGCCAGTATGGAGATTATGTTTTACTCGCGGCATGCCTGACAAACCCTCTGTCGTGACGTCTATTTAAAGTTTGTGGACAAACTAAACACCTGATTTGAGGAGAGAGTGCTGGAACCTTTTCTGGCAATAAAGAACTGTATCTGTGGTGGTGACCACAAAGTTGAACGGCCATAATCGCTTTCATAAAACCGCTATGAACTCACCTATGAACATCAAAGGTCAGTGTAGCATTCTGGAAAAATAACCAGGATACCAACGTATTAGGTATTTCACCCCCTTTTGCATTTCCATGGTAAGGATTCCAAATCCAAGGGAGTGGATTTTTGGGGGGGAATTTGAATATGAAGAATAATCTAGACATCATGTCCCGGTTCTAGAATGTTCTCATACAAACTACGTCACAACTATGAATAAACAAATCAGCTGAGTCAGCAGCCTTTTATGGTTATACGACAGGTTATGAGGCAGAACCTAAAGCTCATGTAGATACACACACACACTCATACACTCACGCACTCACACTCACTATGTGTATGTGAAATCCGAAACATTTTATCTGTACGTTTGTGTGTATGCAAAGTTTTAGGATTGAAATCTACATAAGATTTATACACGAGGCCACAGGGCCATAGGGCTTTGAGTGACCTCGTGTTTGGCTGGTGCACCTCTGGACACATGATGCAAATGCGCTTTGAGGCATTTGAGTTGGATTTGAATAGACAAATATTGTGCCTGGAGAAACTCTGTAAAAGTCCTTTTAATGGTTTTCTTTAAAGTCGATCTTTTGTAAATACTTGTATGTGTATATGGATGTGTATGTGTGTATTTGTCCATAAACATAAACATGAACACAAAGGAGGAAATGTCTAATGAAGTAGAGTAAAAGGGAGTGAATTGAAGTGCCTTGTTCAGAAAATAAATGTTATATTTTCACTGTCAGAGCCTCTCCATTCACATAGCTCATCCAGACCATTTCCTTTACATATCATTTACGATAAATACAATTCTTCTAAATGTATCCTCTCTCTCAAACACTGACATCTACTAAACTACTTACATACCACAGTTTCCAACAGATTTTATCATTTTCCTACCTTCCTCAGCATTGCTTTGTGGCATCTTATCCTCTCCGGCCGCTGGCTCGGGTTCAGGTTTGTGGTCAGGGGATTCTGTAGGAGGTGCTGCTTGAGGGTCAGCCATCGTCTCCTGTGCTGGACCGTCTGAGCTGAGGTCCGTCCTCTCACCTGCACTCGTGTGTGGTTTAGAGGACACTGAGAAAACACAGCAGCTCGGTCGCACACCCTTTTGGAATGCTGATGAGGTTTTTAGCTTCACTGCTCAAACACGGAAATCTGATATATGACCATATATGTACAAAAAGTGTCCAATGTATATATCAGGAAATATGTCCGAATATATTTTCAAATATGGTACAGTAAACAGTTTACCCAATTTATCGGAGAATATGGATTATATACTGTATGTACATACTGTATATATACGTATATGGATTATGGTATATGGATTATATTCTGTACATACATACTGTATATATACGTATATGGATTATAGTATATGGATTATATACTGTACGTACATACTGTATATATACGTATATGGATTATAGTATATGGATTATATACTGCACATACATACTGTATATATATGTATAAGGATTATAGTATATGGATTATATACTGCACATACATACTGTATACATATACGTATATAGCATTATATACTACACGTACATACTGTATATATACGTATAAGGATTATAGTATATGGATTATAGTATATGGATTATATACTGCACATCCATACTGTATATATATACGTACAAGGATTATAATATATGGATTATATACTGTATGTACATACTGTTATATATATGTATATGGATTATAGTATATGGATTATGTACTGTACATGCATACTGTATATATACGTATAAGTATTATAGTATATGAATTATATACTGCACATCCATACTGTATATATACGTATATGGATTATAGTATATGGATTATATACTGTACGTACATACTGTATATATACGTATATGGATTATAGTATATGGATTATATACTGTACGTACATACTGTATATATATGTATAAGGATTATAGTATATGGATTATATACTACACGTACATACTGTATATATACGTATAAGGATTATAGTATATGGATTATATACTGCACATACATACTGTATATATATGTATAAGGATTATAGTATATGGATTATATACTACACGTACATACTGTATATATACGTATAAGGATTATAGTATATGGATTATAGTATATGGATTATATACTGCACGTCCATACTGTATATATACGTATAAGGATTATAGTATATAGATTATAGTATATGGATTATATACTGCACATCCATACTGTATATATATGTATATGGATTATAGTATATGGATTATACTGCGCGTCCATACTGTATATATATATATATATATATATATATATATATATATATATATATATATATATATATATATATATATATATATATATATATATGGATTATAGTATATGGATTATGTACTGTACATACATACTGTATATTTACGTATAAGGATTATAGTATATGGATTATATACTGTATGTACATACCGTTATATATATGTTTATGGATTATAGTATATGGATTATATACTGTACGTACATACTGTATACATTTTTATATTGTCGGGTGCAAACGTTTGTGTCTCGATTTTACAATTTATTTACAAACTACCAAAAAATCTACGAAACAATTACCAATGCGAAAATTATTTTCAAAAGTATGTTCAATATTGCCGTTTATTTACATTTGGAGCATGCCCTTATCCAGGGCGACTTACAGAAGTCGATAATCAAAAAACCCATGCTCGTACTATGTCACTAGATCAGGAAGTCCAAGAACCATCAGTCTAAAAAAGTCAGCTAGGGAGATTAGTACAGTATCAAAACACAAGAAAAAAGAATTTTATTAGAATAACAAAGTACACAAATTTAAGTACTTGGTGAAGAGGTAGGTCTTCGAAGATCATTGAATGAAGATATCTAGATGGTGCGTCCAATTGAGCAGTGTTAGAGGATCAGAGGAAGCGTTGCGTGTGATAAGTGATAAGTGCTTGAAGGCAGGTGGGCACTGGCCTGTTTTTGGCTTTGTAGGCAAGCGTCAGTGTTTTAAATCTGAGCTACAGGAAGCAGCTACTGGAAGCCAGTGGAGGGAGCGTAGCAGTGGGGTGATGTGGGAAAATTTCAGGAGGTTGAAATTAAGTCCAGAAATGGACAAATCCAGGTGAGAAGGACAGTTGGGTGTCCAGTGTTACCCCAAGGTTGCATGCAGTGACGGATAGTGAGTACAGGAAGAAGTTCAGGTTTTCAGCAGATGACTGAGATGGGTGTAGAGTCACATGCGCATAGCACTGTTATGAAAACCCATGTGAGGATATGATCTCACCAAGAAAGCGGGAATAGCAGGAGAACAGTGAATGCAGTTGGAGGCAGTGAATGTAGTTGGATGTAATAAAAAGCATGGGCATACTCTATATCCATCCATCCAGTTTCCACACCGCTTATCCTACACAAGGTCACTGGTGAGTCTGGATCCTATACTAGGGAACTCAGGGGACACCCTGGATGGAGTGCCAAGCCATTGCAGGGCACATTCACCCACTATGGACAATTTGGAAAGGTCAATCAGCCTACAACGCATGGCTCTGGACTGGGGGAGGAAATTGGAGTACCTAGATAAAACCCCCGATGCACGGGAAGAACATTCAAGCTCCACACATGCAGGGCTGAGATTGGATTCGAACCCCCAAGCCCGGTGGTGCGAGGCAAAAGTGCTAACCACTAAGCCACTGTGCTAACCGCAAAACACTAAACCCCCATACTGTACTTGCTATCAGACAATATTAATATTAGATTTAAATATGGAGATGCAAACTTTTGCTCTAAACTGTGGATGAATACAATTCTAATCCATGCACATTAATCATTTCATTTATTATTATTATTATATTGAAGTAAATTGGTTTCCTCAGGTACAAGTCCTGAATTTCACTTCATTGAACAAGTCATAAAACTGACTGTCATAGAGATGTCATATCCAGTCACGAAATGTCCGTTTACATCCATAACTATAATGACGGATTTCGAAGTTATTTAAAAACACCAAACCATGAAGTGGAATTTCTTTCTTTTTTTTTTCTTTTTTTTAAACATGTGCATGCTTTAATCGATTATAAAATCGAGTGCAAAATGCCAGCATGTGAGCACGTAGGAGTTAATGAAACTGTTTCTTGCTTACTTTTGTGATCGTGGGATGATTCTCAGACACACAAGCTTGGCAAGTGCGATAAAATCGACAAGCCACAGACGTTGCATGAATGCTAACAGGGCAAGAAAAGATTGTTGATTTGTGATAAATATGAAAATAACACGAAAGGCTGCTACCGAAACATGTCATACGTTTATTTACAACTCTTATGTACAGTATGAATGTCTTACACATAAATAAATGTATAAATAGAAGTATATAAATACAATTAAACACGAAAAAAAACACAACGTATTTATTTATAGTAAAATAGTAAACTAGTTCAATAAGTTAAATAATAGTTCAAAATATAAAGCCATTGTTTTGCAGGTTTTCTGAGATACGAAAAGATATGAAAATACTGCCTTGTAATGTAATACAGTATATTATACCACAGCGCTGCTGAACGCTCAAATATGACTGGTCAGAAGGTGTTGATTAGTTTTCTATGACAGCAGCCCTGAAAATAGTGCAGCTTTTAAAGCTCCAGTCTGACTGCATGTTAGTACTCTGTACTCTGTACTCCAGCACAGAGACCACAAGCAAGAGATCACAGTCCCGAGGCACATGCTTCAGAGGGATAATGTCCTCTTAGGGTTCTAGGTTTGAAGAACAAGACAGGAAGAGAGCGTTGAATTCTCCGAGGCGAGGCAGGACCGAGGCTGTGTGCAGCGTAGCTCACCTAAAAATAAACAGAACAACTTTTAGCTCGGTGTACTATACGTGTGTATAATATGTATAATGTTTCAAGGAAGGAATTTAATAAAGTTGTATTTCTATAGGTTTAATGCATGAACTTTTATTCACTGAATACATTTTTGGGGGGAATGGTGGAGAAATAAATACAGCAAAAAGATCCTTAAGTCATAATTATACTCGAAATGTGTCCAAACTTAAACATACTCACATATTTAAATGTAAAAAAACCAAATAGTCGTAGTAAACATTTCACTGAAATTAAAACGTCATGACTTCGGGTGTTCTCTTTAGCATTCATACCTCGTTTTATGATTTCATTTGTACTAAAATGGAATACTGCGCTTTTTTTTACTACATTATATTAATACATTACTACATTATGGAGTAGTGGATGAAGTATGATTGAGGCTAATAGGCAGTTATTAATTGACTGGCATCAATATGTAAATTGATATCAATTTGATTTGATTACAAAACAGTTAGATAGTTTCGGTTCTTAAATCTGATTGGCTGAGCCGTGTTTTAAGCCAATCAAATCCTGTATTAATGTGGCAGGTTTTAAACCTATACATACAATATATGGCATTATTCGTGTCCATAGAATACCCTGATCTGTGTACAGAATTTTGCTTAGCAATCAAAACTGTTAAGATTGTATGATAA
The DNA here is from genome assembly GCF_001660625.3 of Ictalurus punctatus. Classification (NCBI taxonomy): domain Eukaryota; kingdom Metazoa; phylum Chordata; class Actinopteri; order Siluriformes; family Ictaluridae; genus Ictalurus; species Ictalurus punctatus. Next base: position 14,673,066 of record NC_030427.2, on the reverse strand, counting down.
AGGAATTGTTTTGTGAAATATATATATATATATATATATATATATATATATATATATATATATATATATATATATATATATATATATATATATTAACTTAATAATTTTTTTTTAACCCTGAATTTCATCATCACTGTAATATACACCCTCTCATGGCTTACTGCTTTAAAAATGTAAATATATGTATGTGTGTGTGTGTGTGTGTGTGTGTGTGTGTGTGTGTGTGTGTGTGTGTGTGTGTGTGTGTGTGTGTGTGTGTGTGTATAAGTTAAATATATAAGTAAATTGAAGCACATGAACTGATGCCCATTCTCAGTGTGTCTTCGTGTATTCTCAGAAACAGGTAAAAAAAAACAAAATGATAGACTCTCTTTTTCATTGCCTTTTCACTGTCTGTGTTCTATGTTAATATGTCTTCCTGTCAGTGAAGCCACACACACACACACATTTCTCACTGTGTTCATTAAGATGCAAGTTTAAGTGGAAATGATGCTCTTCCTTTTGCTTATGGGAAACCCCATATCTCTTTTGATATCACCCTCCTTTCACACACACACACACACACACACACACACACACATACACACACACACACACACACACCTGCGGTTACGAACCTCCTCTCAGACGCTCTTCCTGCGTGATAAGCATCTGCAGCTCCGCCCTCTTCTCTCTGAGATGCCTCTGTGAGATTTGGGGGGGAAACAAAGCACAATGTCAGCAATGTATAGCATCATTTCCCTGAAACTCCTACAGTACAGAATGCAATAGACATGCCGAATAATCTACACAGTAAAAGAGGTGCCATACACGCAGGTGGGAAAAGTTTGCGGGTGTTTAAAGGTGACGTGAACCCTTACCTGTAAATGCTCCAATTTCATTTGTAGTTCCTTTTGTTTCACTGAGGTTCCCCTCACAACCTCCATCCTATACACAAACAAAAACATCGTACAGACACTGTAACTATGGTGAATACTTATACTGTATAATATACCTATTCAGAATACTGAGTATACAACACATATTAAGACTAACTTACCAAGAATACATATGAAGTACATGATACATATTCTAAATAATATTAAGTACACAATACTTATTCACATTACTCTAAATACTTATTGTGTACACAATACTCTTTCAATAAGATTTGACACAATTTTTATTCAGGATACTGATTTAGCATGAAATACTTATTCAAAATATGGATTTTGTGCACAGTACCTATTCAGGACACCTACACATAATGCTTATTGTGTACTCAATAAGTCATTTAAATAGATATTGTATGCTGAGTAATAATTCTGAGTAGGTATTGTGTACTCAGTAAGTGTTCTGAATAAGTATTGCATACTAAATAAGTATTCTAAGTAAGTATTGTGTACCATATAAACATACGTAATGTGTACTCGATAAGCACTATATGTAAACATTAAGTATTGTGTACTATCTAAGATTGTGTACTCAAAAAATACACTGTATAAGTATTGTTTACACAATAGTTAGTGACTACATATTCAAAATACATGCTGAGTACACAATACTTATACAGAATATGTTTTGAGTACACATTACATATTCAAAATACTCATTGAGTACACATTACTCAATTAAAACTACTAATAAGTACACAATACTTATTAAAAATACAAATAGAGTACACAATACGTATTAAGAACACCAACTGGCTACACAGTATTTATTCAGAACACCTCTTGTGAATGAACAGAATACTTTTTGAAAATGTTTATCATGTATTAAGTGTATTCATCACTGAGTCTTACTTTAGTAAGCAGGAGCCTTTCTGAACGAGGTCAACAATTTGCTCATGTTGCAAACCTTCTACACAAATGCTGTTGACACTAATAATGATGTCACCTGAGAGAGAGAGAGAGAGAGAGAGAGAGAGAGAGAGAGAGAGAGAGAGAGAGAGAGAGACTAATGTACACTGGAAGTACTAATGTAACACAGGTGTGTATTTATAATTCTTTAAAAGGTCAACAAGCATGGTGTCAATCAATTAATGAGGAAAAAAAACTCACCTGTCCTTAAACCTGCGTTCTCTGCAGGACTGTTCTCCTTAACTGAGCACACACATGTGAACAGCTCAGCGTCAGTAGTGTTTTTCTCATAGGTCTATAGGGCAGAGACAGAGACAGAAAGAGAACGTTTATGCATTAACTCCAGCATTAGTTCTGACAGAAAGTCTCTGAGGTCAAAGTGAAATGAATTCGATGACATATTTCTAAACCTGATCATCTGTAACTTACCCTTATATTAAATCCAAATGCCTCGTTGTCTTTCTTTGATATTGACACATTTTGCCTGTAACACAAACACACATAAGGGGATACAATTTAACTTTTAATCCATAATCACCTCATAAATCCAAATTTACAATACATATGAATAGATAACATATGTAGTAAGCTGATATTACCTTTCAGAGTAGTGTGTCTTGTGTTTTATCTGAGTCATCATTGCCTGAGAAAATTCATTTGAAACTTAGTTTTACAATAAACATCTAAAATCTCAAATAAATATTTCCATAATATAAATTTCCATTTATAATTCCAGCAACATATTATTAAAATACTAGGCTACATGTTATTGTAACATTTTTACATTTATTGGTAGGCACATTGATAATCCTAGTTGATTTTATCTAAACAAGTTGTTATATATATATATATATATATATATATATATATATATATATATATATATATATATATATATATATATATATATATAAAACAAAATATTAGTTTGGTAATGTGAATGATATTATTCACTGAAACACATTTAGAAATATTCAGCATGTTCACAATACATATTATTGAGAAATCATTATCACAAAGCACAACACTGTGATAAATAATTAATTAACTAATCATTAATACCCATAATAATTAACACTTACTGTAGATCTTTGTCCCTCTCTGGCCACACACCCTGCTCGACTGCTTTTCCTCAGCAGTTTTTTGATTAACATCACTGAGCTCATTGTCATCCTCTCTCTCTCTCTTCTCCTCTGTCTGCTTCTGTCTCTCAATCTGCCGTGTGGCTGCTTTGATACTCGAGGAGCAGAAGTCACATGACTGCACTAAAACCCCCGCGGGACTTTCACTTCAGCTTGAGCATCAATTCTATTTACCGTAAAGCACGACTCTGTATTCACATTGAACAGAAGTGAAACAATGCAAAATGGTTAAATTCCCAGCACAGTCAGCGATTCACTGCCCATCAGTCAGCAACATTACTGAACTGAAATATACTGAAAAAAATCCTGCTTTATCATAACAACAACAACAACAACAACAACAATAATAATAATAATAATAATAATAATAATAATAATAATAATAATAATAATAATAATAATAACAACAGCAACAACAACAATCTCGGAAAATAGGCTATATGTTCAAATCAGAGAAAAAATGTATTCAAGCAGTAAACTAAACTATTTTAATTTTATATTATTATTAGTAGGAGGAGTAGTAGCTGTGGTAGTAACAGTAGCATTAGGAACAGTGGTAGTAGTAGTAGTAGTAGTAGTAGCAGTACTAGCAGTAACAGTAACAGTAGTAGAAGTAGAAGTAGTAGTAGTAGCAGTAACAGTAACAGTAGTAGAAGTAGCAGTAGTAGTAGTAGCAGTAACAGTGGTAGTAGTAGTAGTAGTAGCAGTAGCAGTACTAGCAGTAACAGTAACAGTAGTAAAAGTAGCAGTAGTAGTAGTAGCAGTAACAGTAGTAGTAGTAGTAGTAGTAGTAGTACTAGCAGTATCAGTAGTAGAAGTAGAAGTAGTAGTAGTAGCAGTAACAGTAACAGTAGTAGAAGTAGCAGTAGTAGTAGTAGCAGTAACAGTGGTAGTAGTAGTAGTAGTAGTAGTAGCAGTACTAGCAGTAACAGTAACAGTAGTAGAAGTAGAAGTAGTAGTAGTAGCAGTAACAGTAACAGTAGTAGCAGTAGCAGTAGTAGTAGTAGTAGTAGTAGCAGTAGTAGTAGCAGCAGCAGTAGTAGTAGCAGCAGCAGTAGTAGTAGTAGTAGTAACAGTAGTAGTAGCAATAGTAGTAGTAGTAGTAGTAACAGTAGCAGTAGCATTAGTAGTAGTAGCAGTAGTAGTAGCAGTAGTAGTAGTAGTAGTAACAGTAGCAGTAGCATTAGTAGTAGTAGTAAGAGCAGTAGCAGTAGTGTCAGTAGTAACAGTAGCAGTAGTAGTAGTAGTAGCAGTAGTGTCAATAGTAGCAGTAGTAGTAGTAGTAGTAGCAGTAGTAGCAGTAGCAGTAACAGTGGTAGTAGTAGTAGTAGCAGTACTAACAGTAACAGTAACAGTAGTAGAAGTAGCAGTAGTAGTAGTAGCAGTAACAGTGGTAGTAGTAGTAGTAGTAGTAGTAGTACTAGCAGTAACAGTAGTAGAAGTAGAAGTAGTAGTAGCAGTAACAGTAACAGTAGTAGAAGTAGCAGTAGTAGTAGCAGTAGTAGTAGTAGCAGTAACAGTAGTAGAAGTAGCAGTAGTAGTAGCAGCAGTAGTAGTAGTAGTAGCAGTAACAGTGGTAGTAATAGTAGTAGTAGTAGTAGCAGTACTAGCAGTAACAGTAACAGTAGTAGTAGTAGTAGTAGCAGTAGTAGCAGTAGCAGTAGAACATTTATTAGTGTTTAACATTTTTTACACCTTATAACGTAGGCTTATATAGTTTATCATTTTTGGTTAGTTTTGTTTTTAAAATAGGTCACAGAATGCAGTACAGTGTGTGGGGTGTTTGTAGTGTCGCTCCTGAGTCAGCAGGGGGCGCCAGTGCGCTTCGTGTTCAGCTGCGCTGCAGTGTGACGCGGCGACGAAGCGCAGAGCGGAGGGTTCGTCATTAGGAGACGCTAACAGTCCGCTTTTTCACCGGTCCAACCATGTAAGCGCGTTTAACATCACACTTAAATAGATCTGAATTGGGCACGGATGACTGTTGTATTTTACAGGTTATCTTATTGCATTTATTTAAAACAAATCGGGCGTAATATCAGGTTGTTGTTTTTTTAAATATACCGCGAAACCCTTGTTGCGTGTGTGGTGCTATTCAGCTAGCATCGCGCGTGATGCTGCTGTTTTTTTGTTACCAGGCGACCGAGATGCCTCGCCCTGTAGCATGGAAGCTAATTAGCCTAGCTAGCTTACTAATATAATGTAAAATATGTCAGCATTTTAGCTGAATTCCTTCGCGTTAGGAAGGTGAAAGACAAAAAAATAATTAAAATAATGGTTGGTACGACGTGTTAATGGTTTGTTAGCTAACGATAATTAGCTATAGCTACAGTACGACTAGCCGCCTTGTAATCTCACGTCACTGCTTTTTATTTATTACTGTAAATGATTCGTTCTATTGACTTGTGCGCTCATGTAAAGACGAAACTCCGCCTATTTTAATAGATGATCTGAATTGGGTCAGACGCCTTGATTTTTATTTCAGATTTCAAATCTAATTGTGTGTAATGTTAATCAGTGAGTAGTAGAATAAACACACATCCGCTGAATATTTTCTGAAAATATCGACAAATTCTTTCAAATGGCTTTGCATTGTTGTATGACGAGAGAATTTCATCCTCCAGGGGTTGTGTTAATGAGACTTTACAGAGTTAGTAAGGGTTTGGATTAAACCTGTTGTAATTCAAATGTATGCATGTAAATAATACACACTCGTTTATGTTCTGATTTTGTGATGTCTTGCCAAAATGATGTGGACATTTCCCTAGACTGTGCGTGCAAAAAAAGAAATCCTGTAAATCCTTGTTCCTCTCCAGAGCAGGTTTGTTTAGCAGCTCTACATTGTTGCCTAAAGCTGGCTCGTTTCTCCTTTGCAGCAATCGCTGCACTGACCTGAAACATCAGACATGTCTACGGAGCCCAACTACCGCCGGACTAAACCTGGTACGTCTCTGCAGGCGTGTGTTAACCCTTAATGCTCCATTGCTGTCGGATTCCTGCAGGTTTGAATCCTAAATATTATGTTGTTTCTTCGTTGATGAAGCTCTAATTGTCATGTTGTCACAGGAATGAAAGCCTGCACCCCTAATTCAAACGGTGCCGCCGGTCCCGCATCGCAGATTCCTGGTCTGTCCCAGAGTGCCGATTCGGCACCGGTGGAGAAGGGCAAGGGACGGCGAGTCGGAATTCAGGCCACCGACTCGGACTACGTTAAACTCGCCAAGCAAGGAGGCCACAAGGGTGAGCGCCACGTGTTCTCTCAGCTTAACATTCCTCACTCTTCTAGCTACACATCTTTCCTCTTAATGCTCGCACCGTAACCACATCAATGCTTATACCAAGTCCTAGCTAGTCTAGTATTGACTAAGTATCTAGCTTAGCTTTCTCTCTAGAGTCGATTTATTATTCTCATTAATGCAGATGAAGTAAAGGTTGGTGATGAACATCACTCTGGTGCTGAGGCTGAAAACCAACATAGTATTTGCTACATTAACCACGTACATGGTTAATGTAGCAAAAATACACACGTCGGGACTCATTATTGAACGTTTGAGTACTGTTGTAAATGGGTGCATAAGCCAGAGCGAACTATGTAAAGCTCATTCCTGATAAAGCTCACAAAACATGCCCACAAAACACCATAAAAGGTCAAGCACAAAGACAGCTGGGAGCATGATCATTTGGGTACTCTGTGTATTTTATTAAGGAGTTACTGGCACAGTCCTGACTGTTTGATCACATTTCCTTTCCAGGGTTGTTGTCCTATGACCGTGAGGACACCAGTGCCGCATCTGGAACATCCGATGTCCCTGAATGGTTCTCCAGTGATGATCAAAGGTGAGATCTGATTAATCAATAGTGTTCAGCTGCTGCTCTCAGCATACCGGAGGCCCGCAGAATGAAAGCGCCCGATGCTGCTCTGATGCTTGCTGCAGAAAGCAACGACATTCAACGCTGCTGAAACTGTCACCTCACACTTTTTATTTTCCCAAGCAGAGAAGCTGTAAAAAATGTCTTAAAAGAAGTAACTACATCTTTAGAAGCAAGACGCGCTAGATGATCCTGGCTAGTAATTTTACATTAATGGCTCGTAACTGTTTGTAGTTCAGCAAAAATGACTGATTAAGTCACATTCCTGCGTTATCCAGAGCGACATACATTTATCTCATTTATACAACTGAGCAATTGAGGGTGGTGAGGGCCTTGCCCAAGTGCACAACAGTGGTAGTTTGGCAGTGCTGGGGCTTGAACTCCTGATCTTCTGATCAGTAACTCTGAGCCTTTAACCACTGAACCACCACTGAACCATTTACAAATAAATCCGTTCGTATCCAGGTTGATAAGTGATGCTCACAAACTCACGACCTGATTGGTCAGGACCACACAGTTCAACTTTTGATTCAGGTTGCCCTGACACGATCTATAAACAGATTCCTTGTGCGTCTTGATTTTTACTTTCTGCCGAATAAAACACTCTGTGTCAAGTTGTTCTAGGAAAATAATCAACGACAGGGTGGTGTGATGAGGCGTAGTCACTGTTAGTGTTTTATTCCTCTTATACCGCAGCAGATTACCACCGATTACAGGTTGTTGTTTTTTTTTAAAATTATTATTATTATTTGAATGAAAGAATGAAGTCAAGTTTTATCCGTTTCGAGTTACGTTTAGCCTTTGAATCAAGTCAGTTCCTGTTATGGTTTATTTTATAGCAGCTATAAACAGTGATTTTGTGCTTGCAGCCAGAATAAAGTGTCGACGCAGAAGCTGGTGGCCCCGTTTGGGACTGATGAATGTTCAGCATGGGACAATGACTCTGGTGCTGGCAAAGACAAGGTGAAACAAAGCGCCGCCGCATCAGTGCCACCATGCCACTTCATTTCAATCTGCGTTAGACTGGAAGCACTAGCTCTCATTCTCTTCTTTTGTTTCCGTGTCAGTCCTGATCATTTAGTTACTCGTGGATCCTTTACTGATTTCACTTTTCACCATCTCGTCATTTGAGTTTAGTTTATTTTATTTTATTGTTTTTTTTTCTTTCTGTTTAGCCCCTCCTACCACCACCATACCAACACAGTAAGGAAGCAATATACAACCCCCCCCCCCCCCCCCCAATTTTTTGAAATAAAAAATTAATTATGTAATGTGATAATGCAACTTTAGCAGTTAAATGAAATGATGAAAAAAAAGTAACAGATTTTTTTTTTTGAAGATTATGTGGGACAGAAAAAAAAACCTGCTTATTGATTTTTATTTTGTGTTTTTATTCGAGCTGGCACAGATCCTATAGCCAGGATCATTATCTGACTGACAAAATAGTGTATCAGACATTTGGGGCCGGGGAGGCGGGGTGAATGAATTTGTTCCAATAATGTAAGAAATGAAAAACGTTTGGCATTGGATTTGGAAATTTTGGGGGGGTTTTTTTGTTAGTTTTTTGGTTTGGGAATTGGAGATGATTACATATAAAGAGACATGATTGTATTTTTTAAACTAGGTTTGATTATATAATGTATATATTTTAATTTATTTATTTGTAAGTGATGTTTATGTGAAAGAGTTTAACCTTATAATCAGAGCTGCAGTTTTATCTTAGTCATGCAGTGTTTCAGTAGAAGAAGAAAAAACATTTTAAAGTGTAGTAGTATTTTTTTTAAAGAAAAAATATGTTGATTTCAGGTGATAAGAAGGTATCGTGCCATCTCTATTTTTTATTACTATATTACCTTGATATTTCTAAGACTATTCTTCAAATTTGACAGATTTGGTGTCAACTCCTGATACAAATATCAGTTTGATTGGGGAATTTTTACCTTTTTATCTACAGATATCTACAGTTAATGTATCACTACAGTACTATTTTTAATACCGGGGTTTTTTTTTCCAGGAGAAATGTTTTGATGGTAAGCTCACAGGGGTTACCCCTGAGGCAGTAATGTGTGTCGCTGTAGCGTAATGAGACTCAGTGGAGGTGGACATTTTCTTCCACTGGCATTAGTTCATAATTAGAGCAAATGAAATAATTGTCCCTCATTAAAGCTCATCCTTTTCACTTCTGCTGCTGATTTTAGTTGCTGTTTTGGATTGGTTGCCTCGTTATTTTAATAAGCGTTTGTGTTTTTAAAGAGCACATTAACCCTCTCACCTCCATCACAGTCTTTATCATAGTCTCATTATAATAAAGGCAAGGTGGATGATGTTGTGATAATGTTTTTCTCCCTCGTGCAGAAGTCACCGGTCGGCCATGCCACTCAGGAGATGGAGAAACTCAGCCTGAGCCAGGAGGAGATCGATGAGGCCAACAAGTACAAAAGAATGTAGGTTCCTTCATGATGATAATGATGATGATCCCAAACACAAATGTACACTGCTAAGTGAAACAAAGCCAAATTTTCCTGTGGTGCAAATCTTACCCTGGAGACTCCTTCCAAAAATGTTAAATATCCGTTTTCTGCAGAAAAGATCTACAGAAGTTTTTTTAAAAAGTGTGGAAAAAGTTGTTGTTTTTTTGTTTGTTTGTTTTTTTTGTTTATATATATACACACTTGTATATAAGTGTGTGTGTGTGTGTACAGTATATATGAGAAGTCAGCAGTATTCAATTATTTTCCTTTACAGGTCACATGATAAGAAGGCAACCGCTCCTGTGGACATGTCCAAGCTGTTGAGCTTTGGGTACATGGAGGAGGAAAAGAAGTCTCCTGACGATGACTCCTCAAGTAAGACTACTTATTCTCATATCAGTGGTGCAGCAGATATTTACCCCATGTTTAGCCAATAATTACCCAAGATTTATTTGTCATATATTTAGCTAGTATTTAGCTGATATTTACTCCATATTTTGCTAATATTTAGCTGAAGTTTACCCAACATGTACTCAATATTTAGCCAATATTCAGTCAATATTTAACCACTATTTACCCAATATCTAGCTGATATTTACCCCAGATGTACCTAATATCTTGACAGTATTTAGTCAGTATTTAACCACTATTTAACCACCATTTATTTACCCAATATTTTGGAAATATTTACCCGATATTTAGCCAATTATCTAGTAGGGCTGTGACTGTGAGCATGACAACCGCAAACTACCACCGCAGCGGTGGCATGCCCCTTGCGGTAGTGTTTGAGTGTGCACTATGACAAAGTATGTTTTGTATACAAGTGTAATAATAATAATAGTAATAATAGTTGCAATATTAATTTGTATTTAAAGCCTACCATGTTGTGGGAGATTTTATATTCATACACAAATTATGTAATCATAATCAAACGCCTTATATGGTGGTGTGTTGGTTTGTCTGAGAGCAGCAAATTCACTTCGGGTTCTGCCACTGTGATGGATCTTGTTGGGAAACCAAATGTTACCTCGGCGATCAGGGAACATTTTGGATTCGTGCCTAACGAGAGAGAAACGTGGGACTGTGTTTCACTCCATCCACTTCTCCTTCTCCCCGGGTCAATCACAATACTGTATCCCACAGCGCCCTCAGGCTGGTTCTCATTGCAACAACACCACGCAACAAGGCTGTATTGAGCTGTTTCACTGACGATGGAAGTGCTACAATAAAGCTTCATTTAATTTTTTTATATTTAGGTTTTTATTTAATTTAAGCCTAAAAAAATCTCCCCGCCGCCGGTCATTAACCATAAAATGCTGCCATCGTCACAGTCCTAATATCTATGGCTGATATTTACCCAATATTTAGCTGATATTTACCTGATATTTAGCTTATATTTACCAAATATTTAGCTGATGTTTGCCCAATATTTAACCGACATTTTGCCAGTATTTAGTGAATATGTAACTGATATTACCCACCATTTAACTGCTATTTACCCAACATTTAACTAGTGTTTAGTCAATATTCAATTAATATTTACCCCAAATTTAACTGCTATTTTGACAATATTTACTTGATATTTAGCCTCTATTTGCTCAGCTGGCCTTATAATAAATTTCGTCAAAAAAAAAATCAGACAGTGTGGTGCAGACAGTTGAGCTTCTTCACATTCTATCCAGAACAAAAAAGGATTTACTTCAGGTAATGCTCTGAAGTGTATGAGCTTTGAGTGTTTTGCTCAGCAGCTGTGTCAGAGCAAGTGTTTTCCTCCACGAGCTCTCGGTTCATACTCGCCATGCTTTTCCTGTGAACTGCAGAGGCGGATCAGTCAATAACAACATTAAGAAACACCGCAACTAAATACAGAAACTGTCTTAGAGTGATGTGCTTACTCAGAAGAACCATTAGGTTTACTGTAAAACTCCTGATTACAGCTGAACGCTGACGACATTTTACACACCATACGTCACGTACTACACGCAAATCCCAACAGAATGTCAGTGTCCCATCTTTTCTCCCTCTAAAATAAACATGGATTATTTTATACCTGTTTATTTCTGTTGAAGGTGAAGAATTATTGGCACCCTTTATAACCAAATAGTATTGAAGACAATAAACATTAGACATACTGAATGTTTTTAATTGTAAACAAGCTTTTTAATTGTAAACAAAAACACACATGGCAAAATTATTGGCATCCTACAAGATAACTATCATCAGTGAAAAATAATTCAATTGTGGTCACACACCAGTGTGAGTATTATATATATACTCAGACCTTTTTATCTGCAAACAGTCTAGGTTAAAAAAAAAAAAGAAGACTCTAGATACGAGGATTATGGTAGGAAATGTAACTATAAACTAATGTTTATAGTTACATTTAATCTTCTGTGGACTGTAAATTAGTGAGATCATTAATATAAACCTGTGCTTCGCAGCTGCGCTACAGCCAGTCAACACCTTATGACCAATCAGCATCATATAGCCGTATAACTGATGAACGTTACTGTGTGTGTGTGTGTTTCAGGTATGATGTCAGAGCAGGCGAGCACTGTCGCCCCAGAGGACGAGTTGGAGTAATAGCATAGAAATAACGCGGAAGCTTGTGCAAGTTTCCAGCCCACTATCCTTCCGTTCTTCACCCTATTTATGCAAATTTCTTTTGGTCGTCGTTCTATTTTAAAATCGTTCGTGGCACGCTTACATATCTAATGGTGCTTGTGATCCTTAAAATAAAAGATTTAAAACTAAGTGCTCCTAGTCATATTGCCAAGCTGCAGCAACAGAAAGACCAGACGTTTATCCGCCACTTATCTACAAACGTGGGCCAAGTCCTTTTCACCGTCACGACCACACTGCACGAAGAAACCTGTTTGTGTCGAGTGTTTTCTAAAGGGTTTCAGGAGCTTGTGTTCATGAATGTGTTGCTATGCTGTTCGACATGTTGTTCGACTATGCTGTTTTTCGATGTTATGGTAAATTTAAAAAAATAATTAAATTCTTAGATTCAGGTGCAGTAGATGTGCAGAGTACAGAGTTTTAACTCCGTAACATTTTTTTTTTGTCTCATTAAATAATGTTTACATTCAGTGTGGATTATCAATAGATGAATAAAATATGCATGTGCATGGAAAACGGGTTGCTCTGGCATCTTTTCTTGGTAGCACTGCATTGCTTTGGGTGTAAAAGGAAACCCCGTCTCATGCATTAACCAGCCAATGGAATTAGGGGTGGACCGATAACGGATTAATCAACTGATTAGTTTTTAAAATTGATACTGAATGAAAACAGAACACTCAAAGTAAAATATTGCTGAACTTTATTACAAAAATAAAATACTGATTGTATTATAAAAGCATACTTTACTTTTTTAATTTGAAATAAATATATAAATCTTGATGTATTACCTCTTAGTAAATATTAAAGTAATTAAAAAAAAAACATCCAAACTGAACCAGAAAGTAACACTCCAAATAACAGATAAAAAGACATAAAAAATAGATCAGAAAACACTTCAAATGACGCAACCAAAATTTGTCAGTGATGGTTTTTTGTTTCGCCTCTAGAGGCCGCTCTCGTACTGTATAATGAACGCACACTCTCCTCCGTTGCTCCCGTGATGGACGCACCCGTTTTTACTGATAACCACTCGTTCCAGCAATCAGTTATCGGTGCCGAATACTCTGCAAAATCGGTCGACCTCTTAATGAAATTACAGGTGATACTCCCATCTCATTAACATAAAAGCAACTCGTTGATTATTTATAGTGTGAGATTGAACACAGGGTGATTAAATAGATGGGGAATTATAAATGGTTTTAGGTAAGTGGGTGATTAGGAAATATGTGTGCGTAATGGTTATACTCTAGGTTAAATATTTCGTCAATGCTTTCCCATTAACACTTGCTGCATAATAATTTAACACCACTGTCAGATTTAGCATTCCATGCTGTTCACAGAGAACGATATCAGCTTTGTCTGTCCAACTGAAAACCTGAATTAAAAAGCCTGAAATTCGAATACAAAAAAGGGTGGAATAGTTGAAAGTTGCGGAAAAAGAGTTGAAATGATCTTGCTGAATAAATGATGTATCTCAAGTTCAAATCTAGTCAATGCCACGGCCATCCATGACAGCAAATATGGCCATGCTCTCTGCGTGGGAGGGGCATACACTCTCTCCTCTGTCAATCACAGCGACACTAGCCAATCGTAAACTGCTGTGAGCTCATGTAATGTATGAGGAAGAGGGTGGATAGTGCTTTCCCCTGAGTGTGTTACGCTGGCCTGTGACTAAATTAGGGAAAAAATGGTGGAAATTTTTTTTTTTATATATATAGCACATTCCATGAATTGGAATGCAGCTAAAAGTGCTTTATAGATTATCAGCAAATTGAGGTAAGTTCAAAGGCAATCATAAGAATTTAATGCATTAAATATGAATTAACAATTGAGTATCTGAGTCTCAGCTTTCAAACTTTCACCTAATGCTCATGCCAACAATCTCAACACTCTTAAAATGAGCTGAAATTACATATTATATTACTGTGATTGTTATATTACTGTATATAAATAAAATGTAATCATGAGCTGTATTTCATGCCACAAAGAGGATGAGAGGAGCTGTGACTCAACTCTCTCTCTCTCTTTTCTCACTCTTTTTTTTTAATGCTTCCATAAATATTTATTTATGTATCGAGTCACCTTGATTTTATTGTGTATACTGTGACTTCTGCAAAATAAAGGATCATAAAAGTCAAAGTCTCTCTTTCTCTCTCGCTCATTACAGAGGAACATCGGGTTTGCAGTCAGATTAAAGAATTATAATCCCAATAGTACTTTCAGAATATTTCATAGTGAACAAGGATGGCTAGTTGATTTAGAGCACCGTGGATAACGCACTGTTAAGGATTAGTGTCATTACCGCTCCTACTGCTGTATGACATCCATCTGAAATGCACAAGCATGTCTCACGGACCAATTTAATTGTACAGATGAGAAAAGCAATCATGGTTTTACGTTGCATATTATGATAGAGTCTTTATTGGTCACATATATATTACAGCACAGTGAAATTATTTGTTCTTTGCATATCCCAGTTTGTTAGGAAGCTGGGGTCAGAGCATAGGGTCAGCCATGATACGGCACCCCTGGAGGGTCCAACTGTGGCAGTTTGGCAGTGCTGGGGCTTGAACCCCCGATCAGTAACCCAGAGCCTGGCAGTGGTGGAGCTTGAACCCCTGATCTTCCAAGCAGTAACCCAGAGCCTTAACCGTCAAGCCATCAAAGCACTATATTAGCTCGTCTCTCCGAAATGTCATTTCTGTTTGTGTTTACGCCACTGCCAGCACAGCACAATATGTGCTTCCAAATCGTTTTAGACGCGAGTGTGACTTACAGTGAGGGAAAAAAGTATTTGATCCCCTGCTGATTTTGTACGTTTGCCCACTGACAAAGAAATGATCATTCTATAATTTTAATGGTAGATTTATTTGAACACTGAGAGACAGAATAACAACAAGAAAATCCAGAAAAACGCATGTCAAAAATGTTATAAATTCATTTGCATTTTAATGAGGGAAATATGTATTTGACCCCTCTGCAAAACATGACTTAGTACTTGGTTTAAAAACCCTTGTTGGCAATCACAGAGGTCAGACGTTTCTTGTAGTTGGCCACCAGGTTTGCACACATCTCAGGAGCGATTTTGTCCCACTCCTCTTTGCAGATCTTCTCCAAATCGTTAAGGTTTCGAGGCTGACGTTTGGCAACTCGAACCTTCAGCTCCCTCCACAGATTTTGTATGGGATTAAGGTCTGGAGACTGGCTAGGCCACTCCAGGACCTTAATGTGCTTCTTCTTGAGCCACTCCTGTGTTGCCTTGGCCGTGTGTTTTGGGTCATTGTCATGCTGGAATACCCATCCACGACCCATTTTCAATGCCCTGTCTGAGGGAAGAAGGTTCTCACCCAAGATTTGACGGTACATGGCCCCGTCCATCGTCCCTTTGATGCGGTGAAGTTGTCCTGTCCCCTTAGCAGAAAAACACCCCCAAAGCATAATGTTTCCACCTCCATGTTTGACGGTGGGGATGGTGTTCTTGGGGTCATAGGCAGCATTCCTCCTCCTCCAAACACGGCGAGTGGAGTTGATGCCAAAGAGCTCCATTTTGGTCTCATCTGACCTCAACGCTTTCACCCAGTTGTCCTCTGAATCATTCAGATGTTCAGTGGCAAACTTCAGACGGGCATGTATATGTGCTTTCTTGAGCAGCGGACCTTGTGGGCGCTGCAGGATTTCAGTCCTTCACGGCGTAGTGTGTTACACATTGTTTTCTTGGTGACTATGGTCCCAGCTGCCTTGAGATCATTGACAAGATCCTCCCGTGTAGTTCTGGGCGGATTCCTCACTGTTCTCATGATCACTGCAACTCCACGAGGTGAGATCTTGCATGGAGCCCCAGGCCGAGGGAGATCGACAGTTCTTTTGTGCTTCTTCCATTTGCCAATAATCGCACCAACTGTTGTCACCTTCTCACCAAGCTGCTTGGCAATGGTCTTCTAGCCCATTCCAGACTTGTGTAGGTCTACAGTCTTGTCCCTGACATCCTTGGAGAGCTCTTTGGTCTTGGCCATGGTGGAGAGTTTGGAATCTGATTGATTGATTGCTTCTGTGGACAGGTGTCTTTTATACAGGTAACAAACTGATATTAGGAGCACTCCGTTTAAGAGTGTGCTCCTAATCTCAGCTCGTTACCTGTATAAAAGACACCTGGGAGCCAGAAATCTTTCTGATTGAGAGGGGGTCAAATACTTTTTTCCCTCATTAAAATGCAAATTAATTTATAAAATTTTTGACATGCGTTTTTCTGGATTTTTTTGTTGTTATTCTGTCTCTCACTGTTCAAATAATCCTACCATTAAAATTATAGACTGATCATTTCTTTGTCAGTGGGCAAACGTACAAAATCAGCAGGGGATCAAATACTTCTTTCCCTCACTGTACATCAAGTGCAGCACGCAGGTGTTGATTTTAACCCACGTTTCAGACCGTGCTCAAGCCAGCTGCAGTAGAAACCAGAGTGCGCATATATACAGCGGTTTATGCTAACTACGGTTTTCAGATGGCTACGCCACAGTCCTGCTTTTAATCCTGGGATTTCGGTATTATCTTTCCGAGTTCTCGAATGAGTTCTGAATGAAACGTGGCCTTGTTTTTGGCCATAACTCTTCCTTCTGATCAGCCTAACTTTTAGCACCATTAAGTAAGCATGCTTCAAGGCAGTTACGTTCCCACATTCAAACTTCTTGCTCTGTGTCCTGCTACCTCTGGTGCTGTTGCCTGAAGATGTCGTGCTTATAGTGACAACTAAAAGGAAAAATATCCACCAATAATACACCTCAGAGAAACTAAATTCTTCATGAATGTGATCACAATATTTGAGTCAGTGATGTTCTGTCTAATGCGTCATGCTTATCCATAATCCCCTTCTCAATCCCAGTCAACTCAGAAGCTTGAAGAGATGTTCAACTGGGGGACAGGGCTGTCTCCAGAAGTGTCTTATGTCCAGAAGTTTTTTTTTTTATTCTTCTTATACAACAGCAATTTACCACTAACGCTAACAAAAACATTTTTCATTAAAGAACATGAACTCAAATGGCAGGGGGGTGTAGGGTGGTGGTGGTAGCATCCCCGGATCCCCTGGATGATTTCTAGGTTCTCTGGTGTGCACCCATGCCAGTGTGTGGATTGATTGGCTACTTTAAAAAATTGCCACTAGGTGTGTGTGTGTGTGTGTGTGTGTGTGTGTGTGTGTCTCACGCCCAGTTTGGGACAGATCCACTATGACCCCGAAAAGGACAAAGCACTTCTTACTGAAGACGAATACAGGAAAACAGGTGGTGTTCATTCTTTTGCGGCGTTTTGTCCTTCCATAATGTTTTCACACCTTCCACGACGAGTTGTGTCTCTTTTGGCCTTCCACAACGAGCATCTTCTCGGAGCGCCTACGTCACGCGGCGGAGCAGCTCCTACCGGTGGAAAGCGCGCAGGACGGAGCGCGTTAAAGCCCCTACACGGCCTCCATTAAGGATCAGATCCCCCGAGCAGGAATGGAAGCACATCACCGCATCCTGGAGCGGACGCATCGGGGATAGTGTGCAGTGAGGAGGAGTATCGGTAAGAGCCTGGGGTTTAGTCTTTATTCTCTAAACAGAAACGCGGCGCAGCCAAGTGTCAGTCTCAGCCAACACTCACTGGATGTCAATGCGGCTCGTGAGAAATTGCAGTGGATGGAAAAATGCACACACACACACACAAAAAAAAAAATGCTGCACCGACGCGCTTTTTTCTGTTTGCGCCGTCAGTCATTTCCCATTTCAATCACGACGACACGCCGCGCATCCTTCCTTCCTGTCTCTCTCTCTCTCTCTCTCTCTCTCTCTCTCACACACACACACACACTCCATGGATGTGCTTGAACCATTTTATCATTTGTTTTACACCACAAAGATGCTTCATTCATGTCTTCACCGTGACACCAAGGTGCTGGTTTGGTCCAGCTCGGGTTCAGGTGAATCTCACATCCACACCTCCATCCATCATCCATGCATGATGATGGTGATGATGACGATGATGATGATGATCTTCCTTTGCAAATCTCTCGTCACTGACACGTGAAATCCGGAGAGGAAATACCTGATACTTATTAGGATTGATCCTGAATGGGATGCGTGGATGATTGGCATTGACCACATCCTGCTCAGCATCCTGCAGGTCTACAGTCCCATCACTGCTCCTGAAGGCCAGTGTTCTTCACCTGGAGAGAGGATGGCTCTGGAAGATTACATTAACTTTCGGGGTTGGGGGTGTCCTGTTCATTTTAACAACAATAAGCCGGTATCAGACTGTAAGATTATGATTTGTCACGATGAACGAGATCCGGGTAAGATCTCGTCCGATTTCTTTAACAGGATGTGCGACGACGGGACGTGTCTTCTCCCTGTCGGATTATACGAGGAAGATCCTGTAACGAAAGACCTGCGATTGAAGAAAATAACCACGTCATGCCTACGTCATCAATCCAGAAATTGTACGCGTGGAAAATGTTAAGTGAGCTTAATACAGAGGTTTTCTCTGTTCGTTAGCACCATATCCACTATCGGTGCTCGTGATGGTGGCTTTTAGATAAGCTTCACAGCACACTCTGATATTTGAATCAGAAAACTTTGGTCACGACGGCACTAAACTCAGTCTCGTGACCGTAGATTTCTTTTACGATGTGTAAAAAGCTTCCTTACTGGGAACTATTTATAGTCAGGTTGGAAAGTATTATATAAAATGTCATGCACGTACAACGCTAAAATTAGCACTTCCTTTATTTCTTTTCGGTGCTGCAGTATGGAGGAGATCAGCGCAGCCTGAACGTTTGTGCTATTCCACCATAAGTTCACCGAATAAGTGAACCTGAGAAGTTAAGCTGGTGAAATTTCTTCACACTGGATGTCTGCGATGCTTCAGATTTCATCAGAGTGTATGGAATTTCACTGACAAGAAAGCTAGCGTGATTAGCCTTGAGACTGCTCGTGTTCTGAACAGATGCCTCATGGGATGTTAGGATGTTCCTTAAGGTTTTGCTGTGCAGTTGTTGGAGAAGCTGAAGAATTCGATTGAAAAGCAACGTGACATGAGAGCGTGAAAGTTCGGCGGCCATCTTGGAGACGATCTTGGGCAGCATTATTCAGCCATACAAGACCAGGTTCCTGCTTGAATTGATTAGAACAGATTAGAAATCCCTGCGAAAATTCCACAGAAGGAGTTTAACTAAACCGTCCATACAGGATTTTGCGATTTTTAGAGTTTTTTTTTTTTGTGATTGTTGCGTCCCAAAATGCTTAATTTTGCTGCTTTTTTTTCTTTCCTTTTTTTATTTGCGATGCAACTTGCTGAGTTTTTTAAAGCTTTTTTTTTTTTTTTGCTGAAAACTACTCGAATTGGTGAAATTGCAATTGTACTTTCGCAGCGATGTTTGTTGGTAAATGAGACCTTTTAGCTGTACTCGTGTTCGACGCACGTGAATCGAAGAGCGCTTTGGCTGAACGCGCGTCGTGATGATGTCACATGATGTGTCTTGACCCAAATCTGCAGAAAATCTGCTGTAATTTTATTTAGAAAATCGCAAGCTCCTCCGAATATTGCGTAATTTCCTTGATTTTGCGTTCATTTCTGCCAGCACAAAACCACGGAATCCTGGAGGGACTGATTATAGATCTTAAACTCCATAAGATGTTTAATCAAGTTACGTGTACTGTAGAAATAAGCTTTAAAAGTTTATACTCTTGATATGTTCCCAGAGCAGTACCAAGTCTGCTTTGCTTCGTTTGTTATCCTTAATAATCGTGAATTAATACTTCCAGATTACTATTATTACATTTATGATTTTTTTTTTTTTATAAGTGAGCACGGTATGAGATGGAATACTAGAATCAGTATCAGTGCATCGCATCGCTAGTCCTAACCACTAAGATGATTGTTTTTTCTTTCGGGAGGGAAGGGACTTGCGTAATATAGCCACCATTTTAAGTGTTAAATAATAAAGCATGCCTTATTCATGAGCTCTGCACTTAGTAGTGGTATATTAAATGCACTTACATTGACCAGATTGTCCTATCTTCATAAATGTATCTCATTTGCATGATCGTAGATCAAGGCGATATCTATTATGCAAAGCATGTGGAGAGAAAAAAAACCTTACGTTCCTTACTGTCATTCTCCGTCTTGCGTCACATGACAATACCAACAGCACCATCAGCGAAGGGAAGCACCAAGCACACACCTCTGTGTAGACGGGTCTTTGCCGGGGTAAGTTTACACCCGTTTTTTTTCACACTGGAGTTTTTAGACGGCAGATTGGAGCTATCAACCTGCAGCAGAAGGAACGCTTTCGTCTGCTTGTTCTTCCTGTCCAATTAAAACATATCCAGTTCCATCCTTGGCGAGTTTGGACCGTAGACAGCAGATGGCACAGCTGGGGATCAAAACCGAGTTCTACGGGTTTATTTCTGCACCAAAATGCTTTAAAGCTCCTTTTTAGAATTGAGCATGTAAAAAACTATCCATAAATTACTTGTGATTTTTAATTGCTGATGAGAAATAGACTGACACGCACATGCGTCTGCACACGTTCCACGTTTTTCACGTGATTATGTGAGTGATCAGGGAATATCACCGTGGTTCGTGTGAAACGCTTCAAAGCCAAGTTTCTAAATTGAGACAACTACAAAAAGACATCATAATAAGAAGAAGAATATAACACCCATGCCATGCTGTTCTAGGAAATTGATGAATGACAGGGTGGTGTGATGAAGCAGAATTACTCTCACCACCACATAACCAAGACGGTTATTTTCCCAGAACTGCACATCCCTGTAGTGTTTTATTCCTCTTATACCACAGCTATTTTCCAACATGAGTGAACAATTTCTGTTGATTTATTTATTGATCTATTAAAGAATGATACGTCATACTTTTGATATACATTTATAGTTACGTCTACTGTTGTTGAACATCCATGAAGCAGGTTACTTCCTGTTCATGCTTACGTTACATTATAGCAGCTATAAACGGTCGTCCCCTCGCCAGTCCTTTTTTTCCATCTCTTGAAGTTAATAAGACAGAAAAACGCAGCTCGTCACGTTACCGGGGAAACGGCAAAGCGTAGACTCTCCTGTCGTGAAGAGGATAAAAGTTACAGCGTTACGTCTGACACTGGCGACTCCTTCCGTAAACGTTACATAAGCGTCACCTTCGACATATCAACATATGTAAGTTGTTACTGTAGAAACGATAACAAAGTAGTTATAAACCAAAGATGTCAGAAATGTGTATCATGATGCAATATCGATAGTCATGTTGTCATAACATGCAGATATACTGTATGGTTTTATATGTTGAATACAGTTCTACATTTTCTAAAGTTATTGCTGTTAACACTGCACTGAATGAATTATTACATTTACATCCAAAATATGTTTTTTTAAATTGATTTTTAGTATTAGTTCAAGTAATTTATATATATATATATATATATATATATATATATATATATATATATATATATATATATACTCACACACACACACACACACACACACACACACATATATATATATATATATATGTGTGTGTGTGTGTGTGTGTGTATATTTAATTGAAAACATTTTTATGGGGGTAAATTGTCATATATATATATATATATATATATATATATATATATATATATAGTCAAATAGTATAGCATATAGTCTAAAATAACACAAAATGTATGAGAGATATGAGACTTTTTTTATTATGTCAAAGTTAAAGACCACCTTTTTCTAGTTACATAGGAAAATAGAAGTTTTGCATTATTGCTTATCAAAAAATTAAAGGGTTAAATGCAATAGGACGTAAATGCGTCATAAAAATATATACATATAATATTTGTAACTGTCAGAGATGTCTGCTCATGCAGAGTGCTGGAGCACGGAGCGCGCTCTGAAGCCCGAGGCGCGACAGCACGCACTTCCGGGTTCAGTGATGGTGACTTTGTTTACTTTCGACACGTATGTGTGTTATGGTTTAATGTCATGTCTCTGCCCCTGTTATGTCAGTGGTTGTCTCTTAATGTGTCTCAGGTGTTTATGTTTCCCCCTTGATTACGTTTGTTATTTCAATATTTCAACTCCTCATGTGTCTATGTTCTGGGCGAAGTATTGTGAGTGTTTTCTCCGTACCAAGCCTTTTCCTGTGTTCACGTTTCTAGTGTTTTGATTCTGTGTCTAGTTTCTCATTTTGTCCTTTTGCCTTGTCTGCCGTTTGCCAATCTCCTGACCTTTGCCTGTTTTCGACGTCAGTGATTCACGTTTTGGATTTGTCTGCTTGATTTCCTTAATAAAGCTCTTTACTGCACATGCATCCTGTATCTCCTCCTTGCTAGGCGTGACAGTAACGTACAGAAAGCTGCAGTAAAGCTGCCTGAACGCTGAACCTTTCAATGATTTTCTGTAACCAGATCCTTTTCCCTGGCAACTGCTGCATTCACCCTTCAGTCTTGTGTCCTTCTCCATCGCAATTTAATCTGGTTTACCATGCTGCAGGGGCAGAATGCGGTGTGTGTGTTTCCTAGCGTAGCCCATATTTAGGCAGGATTTGTTTATTCTTACTGACATCTGTAATAAAATATTTGTGTAACCTTATTGGGAAAGTCCTTTATTTCATTCTTCCTTCTGATAAATTGCAATATGTTTGAGTGGTATATTTTTCCCACGCAGAGCCCATGGAGACTGGGGGGTGTAAACTTTTGCACAGAGCCGTGTAAGTGTGTGAGAGGTTAGACAGAGTGAGGGTTTGTGTTTGTGGTGAGAGTCAAGTTCTTCCACATTAAATAACATCACAGAGAAGAAGAAGAAGAAGAAGAAGAAGAAGAAGAAGAAGAAGAAGAAGAAGAAGAAGAAGAGCAGACTGAGAGAGGCCTGAGGGGAGAGCTGGCACACGCCGTCACATGACTTTCAGAAAGTTCACTCCTTCTTTGTTTCTTTCTTTCTTTTTTCCTCTCCTCTTCTCTGCAGATAGCTTTTTTTATCCTCTCACCTTTTCCTCCCTTTTCCTCCCTTTTTCCTCCATTGTACTTTCTTCTCTTCTCCTTCATCTTCCTATCATCTTTCTTGTCTCCTCTTTCCTCTTTTCATGCCTCCTTTTGACTTTCATTTCCTCTCGTCTTCTTTTCTCTTCCATCTTCCCTCTTTCCCTGTCTCCTCACTATCCCCTTTTCTGTATTCTCTTCTCTTCTCTTCTCTTTTCTTCTCTTCTCACCCTCTTCAGTCTTGCTTTCCTTTCATTTCTCTTCTGATAACATCTTTCTTCTTTTCAAATGTCCTTTTGTCTTTCTTCTCATTTCATGTTGTTCTCTTCTCTTTTCCTCTCCAGCTCCTTTCCTATCTCTTCTGTCATTTCCTGTCCTCTAACTGTCTCATCTTTCCTCTTTCCCTCCTCATTTAGTTTTTCCTCTCTTCTCTCCCATCTTTCCTCTTCTCTTGTCTTCTCACTCTTCCCTCTTTTTGTTCCCTTCTCTTCTTCTTTTCCTTTCATTTCTCTCCTCTCCTCTGCTCTCTTAACTTCTTGTCCCCTCTCCCCTCATCTCCTCTCCCCTCCCCCTCTCTCCTCTTTTACCCTCGTCTCCTCTCCTCCCCTTTCCTCTGCTTTCTCCTCGTCTCCTCCCCTCTCCCCTCTTCTCCTTTTGCCTAATCTCCCCTCTCCTCTCTCCTCCTCCCCTCTCTGCTCCTTTCCCCTCATCTCCTCCCATCTCCTCTCACCTCTTCTGTTCCCAGGTGCCTCACCCTTCCCTTAGCGCCGCCTGTCAGTTCGCTTCTGCTCTGGACAGTCTCCTGCAAAATGTCCAACTTTTCCGCAGTTGTAACAGTTTAATCCTGGTCCATAGCCCTGCCGGCTGGGTCTTCCTCGTCTGCATGCTTTTGGTCTTCCTCTCCTCTCCTTCTTTCTTTTCTTTTCCTCTCGTAGGAGCTTATCCGTGTGGATTGCATACCTCTCCACTTGTGTGAGGTTTCCGGTGTCCCAGGTGATACATTGTTGTTTGACTATAGCGGCAATTTCTGGTTTCATGCCGGTCATAAAGCTGTGTCTGAGATGTGCGTCCCGTGCTGTGACGGCCGCCTGCCCATCTGCCAGAGCGTCGGGATTCTCCAAGCCTGAGTTTGCGTCATGGATCTCAGTGAGCCTGGACAGGTACTGTGATACAGTCTCTGAGTCCTGTTGTTTACACTCTGCTTTTTTTGTCATGTCCAGTCGCACAGGAAAGGTGTTCATTAGCCTCTGTTGGAGCGCTGCGATTTGTGCTCTGTACCTTGCGTTGACTCCATCATCCCACTGTGGGTTGATCAGGCGGGCACCGTTCTCTGGGAATTCACGTCAAACCTTGATCCCGTCCGTGCCAAGTTTCGCCACGAGCAGTCGTTGTAGTTCATGAGTGCTGGGTCTGAATTCTCTGCAGAATATCTGAAGTTCATCCCCAAACTTTCATCCTCCTACTTCAGGGAGCGCCGGGAGATGTGTCATGCTGCTCCTGATGTCCTCCAATGTCCAGGGTCTGTGAACTAGCATAGGGCGTCTTCTCCGGCCACTTCTAGCATTGGGGCATTTACCACGGCGTGCACTGTCCCATCTCTCTCCGATTTTGTTGGTCTGAAGCCCTCAGGCAGCAACGTTGTTGGTCCCTTCACTTGGGATCTCGTGTGTAACGCCACTGGTGAAGACAGGACGGCTGGCGGATAGTTCGGTGGGGGTTGGTGGCTCAGTTCTGACAGGTTGGGATGGAGTGATGTAGGCTGGGCCGTTTCATCGTGAGGAGGTGCCTCTGAAACTGCAGGTTCCTCCCTTCTTACTGGCTGTGGGCGTCGCGGTGGGGTGGAGTCCAGGCCGGGATCTGCTTTCTGCAATTTAGCACACTGAGAAACAGATGAGGGCCCTGCCTGACATTTTTTTCTCTCTTTTATGTGCCTCGCTCTGCCATTCAGCAAATGCCTTCCAGTCAGCCAAAAACTGCACTTCGCTCTTTGTTTTAGGGGTCTCTCTCTCCTTTTTCTCCAAATTAAGTTTCAGTTATTCTACTGTCTCAGGCTAAAACTCCCTTTTTCAGGGAAAGCACATTCTTTAACCCATACATCATATTGGTTCAAACATCCTTCCCCATAATTCACACACCTAAACATGATATTAGGATCAACATATAAACACCCTGTACATACCATAGCATGCTTCACAGGATGTGCTTTACTACATGTTTTCCCCATATTTTTCTTTTTTTTTTTATAGCTTCTATAACTTTCAAAGTTTGAATCAATTTAACATGCTATGAAAATCAAGTGAATATGCATTCTCATGCACAGACAGAAAAGGTTTAAAATGTGTGCCAAATCTCTAGACATTCAATTAATCATATAACCTATAGCTTCAATAGAGCAAACCTTAAGAACGTAAAAGAGTTTACCTGTGAGGGCGAGTCCACATACAGCAATTTGATACGACTTACAGTTTTCTCTTCCCTTCTTTTTTTTTTAAAAAAAAAAGATTATTATTATTTAGTTTTTTTATGTCAGTAAAATTTACTTGTGCATTAAATTTGCCAAATCATGTACCGCTAATATGATGGAATGGGTCAGTGTGGCATGCCACTTGATAATAACCCGCTGCAAAAATACTGCGCCTCTTGCGCTTCTTAATAAGTACTCTCTTTACTTATTCATTGCTTGAACTGGACTCTTAATGTTAGCAAATATTTTTACCGTTATTATCTCTCTGTAATGCTGCATCGGTCTTTCGCTCTGCAAAACAAGGGCAAACCGCCTTCGCGTTAACACGGACTTCAGAAACTTTTTCACAAGCCTCCCCCGGTTTACTTGTTGTTCAGAAAAGCTGAAAGACTCGCGCAGCCCAGCCAGGAGATGCCAAATTGTTGTGGAAATTAGACAACAGTCGCAGACTCGTCCTCTGAAGGTAAAGAGGTTTATTACAGAAAGATGGTTAATACAGGATAGAATAAAGCAGGATAGAATAATGAGAGCGCTCTGAAGTGCTCGTGCTGAACCACTACTATATATATGAAACGCAGAGCATTACACACTTCTGTGTACCGATAAGATGCAGGTTGAGGCAGTTCAAACAGGCTTTGTTTTAGGGTCTTGAAGATGTGCAGACGAACCTTGAACAGAAGAACATGTTTGTGTCTCTGTAAGCAGATAAACATTCTGAACTGATCTCAGTGACATGACTTGGCCTTCTTAGGCGTTATCCTCAGATAAACATGAACAAGAACAAACTTATTACAAAGCAAAAATGAGTAATTTCCCTCACATGACTTTGAAATGGATTTTAGTTTTGTTAAAGCTAACACAGTGGGTGTCAGGCCTTTATGATGCTTATTCCTTTTAAACTGATTTATATTGTGAGGATGCGTATTTATGACAGCGCTTGGCAGAAGCTCTTATCCAGAAGTTAAGTACTTATTTTGCCTGCTTGGATAACGTATTCTTCTCCAAAGAAAGAGAGATATTCAGCGTGTACGGGGAGCCTCAAAGAGCAGGATGAAATTTAATTTAGATCTGAGATGAGCTAGAATGTGTGTGTGTGTGTGTGTGTGTGTATGTGTGTGTGTGTGTGAGAAGTGAAACAGTTTTTGTAATCTGTATAGCACATTATAGATTTATTATGTATTCATTTATTATACATATTAATTATGTTCCTTTTCCATGGTGGTAGATATGTATTGTATGTTTATATAGGGGTGTGTGTGTGTGTGTGTGTGTGTGTGTGTCTTCTCAAGAGTGTGTTCCAAAGACGTTTAACGACTTATTAACCGGCTTCTCTCAGCTTCTAATGGGTTTCCAAGGATGCTTTATTAAAGGCAGGTGCACTTTCAGGGTAAAACAGTTAATGCTCTTGGTTTAATCTTTTCTTACTAGATCTAGATTCATTTTCCAACAAAATAAAGAACAATTCTCAAATCGCATGCACTAAGTCTAGTGATCTTTTCAGCCCATTGCTCAAGATGTTCAAAAAGACAGTCGCTCGTAACTCGTACACTGTTCCTTAAGCTTTATGAGTGGCACATAACTCAACTCAACTGTGAAATAAACAACACGCAGTAAAAATAAAGTGATAAATGAAAGGGGAGGGGCTTGGAGCAGATAACAGTGAGTATTATTTTTTAACATAAACATTATTTTAAGTAGTGCTGTTTTTTAAAAAAAATTGATTTATATTAAAGATGACATGATGCCACTTTTTTGTTTCAGATAACAATATTTAAACCTTTGATATCGATACCCATCCAATATCGTCTTCTTTAAATACCCAGCTGTAAAATGCTTTTTGTTTTTTACACTGAGTCACTTCGCAGTCGAACTCTTTCCCACAAAAATCACTTACACTGTAAATATGATAACGTATAAATAGAAATCAATCCAAAACCAAAAGTATGTAAACACTTCCTGTTCCAAAACTGCACTTCTCTTCCAAATCCAAATCCAGTCAGGATCCGATATCCGATCTGTTTTCTCTGATATCCGATCCAGCTTTTTTTTTTCTTTCTGGGAGCAAGTCAATACTGATACCAGGTATCGCATGAGTGCCATCTCTAATTATGAGTCAAATAATACTTTTTGTTTCAATCATTTTAAAATACACAAATGAAACTAGAAAAAAACAGGAAAAGATGAGTCTCGATTTGTTTGAGGGAAAAATTGTTTGAGTTCAGGTATGAAAAGCAAGATGAGCAGAATGTGTTAGGAGAGTGTGTGTGTGTGTGTGTGTGTGTGTGTGTGTGTGTGTGTGTGTGTGTGTGTGTGTGTGTGTGATTCTGGTTATTTTTCCCTTCTGTCGAGCGCGACAGGGTCTGGAGGGGAAACAGGTTGTGTTGTGGTGGTTTCACCTGCTGAGCTGTTGGACGACACACCGAACACATTTCCCCTTCACGTCCTCGTTCTCTGGAACACGCAGTTATGCTGTATGCTGAGGATCGCTAGGAGCGAAGGCCTGCAGAGCGTCACTCACACACACTCACACACACACACACACACACACACACACAGATCCAGGCCTCTCAGCTGATGGCGAGTTGGAATTGGCTTAACTGCCAAGAATGGTATAATTGAAACAGCTGACAGGTTATTACTGATTTTGAGACGAAGCTCTTGTGAAGCTGGTGATTAATAATATCTCAGTGGGACATTCACAATGCGTCTGTGTGTGTGTGTGTGTAGGGACGATGCCTACTCCTGAGCAGGGGCCTGCGGCAGAGGAGGAGGAGGTGCAGAGCTGTGAGGAAGGAACCAGCGCCAATAAGATGGAGATGGAAAGCACCACAACCAACATCCTGGCCTCCGTCAAAGAGCAGGTACAAAAACACACACACATACATACTTTTCAAAAATATATTTCTTACTAACAGGTTACCTTCAGGTACCATTAACGGACATTATTTAACACCGTGAGCTTCAGCGTTAATATAGCATCGTAGCATAATATATATATTATATAGCATAATATATATATAACGTATAGCATAATATAGTGACATGTAAAAAAATGTTAAAAACGAATGCCTGTATAAACTGATGATTTTAAGGAAAATAATGAACACCTGTGTAAATCACCGAGTTAAGTGCAAATCACATGAACAAACCAAACTATAAATGCAACAGAAAATTCAGAAACACATCAACGTTAACTCAAAACACAAAACGTTTTTAGCCCGCTGTTAAACACCGCATGCCCCGCCCCTTTTGTGTGCATTCCTGACATAACATGAATAACTTATGGCTATAAAAGAGACAGCACTTCAGATAACCCCTTCTCACTGTTCATATTCTGTTTTGAACGTAAAACAGAGAATAGGCGCTCACTCTTCTGTCTAATCATCTTTAAACGTTCTGTTTTCATCATCAACGAGCCATGTTAGGCGTAATGATATTCTGTCATTGTAATGCTGATGTATGTACCTGACTTGCACAGATCAACATCTGTGTATCAGTAGATATGTTTCCATCCAAGATGCGAATTTTAACTTGGAATATCGCAAAAAAAAACACATTTGCGCATAAAGCACCGTTTCAGAGAGAACAAAATCGTCACGTCCGGGAAACCTGCGCAAAGTATCGACACGTTTCTGAGCCGAGTGTCCAATCACATGACCTGTTAAGACAAAGTCACGTTACTTTTTTGATGCGCGTCGTGAGGAATTTATTCTGTAAACGTCTTTCCATCGCAGTTTATGCGCATGTCTTCTTATTGACTACAAAAATGATCTGCCTCAATTTAGCACACATGTTTTTTTTATTCGCATTTTGGATTTTATTCGCATCTGTTTCCGTTTTTTGGGGTTTTTTTTTTTGCAATGTCCTAAAATTCACATAAAAATACATGGATGGAAACATAGCTAATGTTCAAATCGCGTTGCGTTTTTTGTTTTGTTTTTCTGTCGATGGACGACGGAGGCTTTTTTTGTTTGGTTGGTTTTTGTTTTTTTTTTTACAAAAGTTGGACCTGATTTTTTGTGAGACACAACAATTTAAACTCAAATAAAAAATGTTTAAGGATGACAATTTGTTATTATACAAATTACAATTTCTTAGCTAAAGTACTTTCTTCGATCTGCTAAACAAAACACATCTGTTTAGACGGTGGTTGAAAATGAATGCAGTTTATCGATTTAATAATACTGCTAATAATAATAATAATAATAATAATTATAATAATACATTCTATAAAAATCAATCAATCAATCAATCAATAAAGCACTTTTCTTTCATGATAATATCGATATCATGATAAATTGTACCATGAATCACTTTTCATATCTATCTCTAGGATTTTTAACAGCTATTACAAGCTGGGATTGGAAGCAGCTGATTTGATTGAGAACTTTTCCATAGTATTTGATTTGAGTTTTTGTTTGTTTCAATGCAGCACTACTGTTTTGTTGGCGGTGATTTAGCAAACCTGTATATTGTGATGCATTTTGTGTATCGTGATATGATATTTTCATCATATCTCCCAGCCCACACGTGATCGGTGCTGTTTATCAGCGATTTTCTTCCCTCCAAAATAAATAATCTCGTAACCAGCTGACGGGCTGATTTCATCAGAAAGCTAGTATATCATATAGACCCTAGCTTAGATGAAGTGAATAGAAAGTCAATAGAAACCTTTCATAAAAACAGCAATATCACTGTGTATGTGTGTGTGTGTGTGTGTGTGTGTGTGTGTGTGTGTGGTTCTCGTACGTATATGCCCTGAATCCCGTCCACAAGACTGGCTTTGTCACGGCGAGCAGTGAGCCGAATGGTGGAGACGTGTTGTGACAGGCAGCTCGCAGCACAAACAAATCAGTAGCACATCAGCGTGACTTCTCACGTTTTTATTCTACGTTTTTTTTTCATGTACTGTATATTTTTTCTCTATTCAAATTATTGGTCCAAGCGAGGAATGCAAAAAGCTTAGTGGTTAAACGAAACACAAGAAATTATTTTCAATGGTGTACCTGTCTTCTCAGTGTGTGTGTATGTGTGTGTGTGTGTGTCTGAAGCAGCTGCATTAATGAGCTGTTTTCAGAGAGGCACACACAGCACAGTTGTCGCAAATGCAACACACACACACACACACACACACACACACAGGAGAGGAGGCAGAGGACAGCCTCTGAGACAGCAAGGGTCAGGGCAGTATCATCAGCAGGATTCCGTATGAAACTTTGCCTTCACTGAACTTGTGACAAGGACACACAATGGCTCTGTCCCTAAAAACTTTTTAAAATATATATTTTTTCCATAAATTTATCAAACTTTTTTGCGTGTTTGTCACCTTTGCGCTGTGGCGTAGGAGCTCCAGTTTGAACGTCTGACCAGAGAGCTTGAGGTGGAGAGGCAGATCGTGGCCAATCAGCTGGAGCGATGCAGGTTGGGGGCGGAATCTCCAGGTGCTGCCAGTGACAGGTATGTCATCATTTCTAATATAAAACGTGATGATTTATGACCACAAGCTTTGTTACTGTTCCCTTAACTAACAGTACTAACTCTTACAAAAAAAAAATTTACATTTTGAATGCTTTTTTTTTTTTCTGAATTCTGGATTCTGATTGGTCAGAAGGTGTTAATTCATTTCCTAGAACAGCATCTCTGACAATAGTGCAGATGCAAATCACAGGTTTATATTAATGCGTTCGTTCTTTATCGTTTCTATAGTAACAGCTTGTTCACAGGTTAAAAAGCATGTGCAGTCGTTTATATGGTGACTTTTTCTGTAAGGAGATGTTTATCTAACATTTATGGAAGGAGTCTCCAGGGCGCTTTGTTAAATGCTGAAACTGTAACTTTACGTTTTCCGACAGCTTCAGGACAGAGGAGTTTACGCTTCGTGGTTTTTCATTATATACAATATAACACTTATATTGTAGTATACAAAGACCTAACTTGTTTTGTTAACATTCCACAACATTAAATATAACTATAAATGGATAAAAAGTATGATGTGTCATTCATTAATTTTCTTTAACTATAATTATTGACAAATTCTTGTAGTGTAAGAAAAAAAAACACTTCATGACATAATAATATAAAATTTGGGCTGATAACAGTGCCTCATTGTTGATTATTTTCCTCTAACAGCATGTCCCTAAGTGTTTTATTCCATACTTGTATCGTACCATAACTCTATTTTGCTTTTGTGATACTCAAACGGTAATATTTACTCGGGCTATGACTGTATAAAATATATTAATATTCAGTTGCATTCAAATATTATGAATAAAATAATTAAAACATTTTTTTTTAATTATGCATCACCATTTCAGCCATCATAAATGAAAAAAAACCCCACTAGGCTTAATGTGTTAGAGATATCTGGCACTGTTGCAGAATCTTTCAAGGAGGAATCGTGAGGCATTGAATCGATTATATTTCACATCCCTGCTCAAGCACATTCACTCTCTTGTTAGTGTGGCGCACATCATTTTAAAATAATGTACTCGTAATAAAAAATATATCTATTTGCTCAGTATATTGGGTGAGTCAGTGAATGGTTTGGTTGTGATAAAGTGGTTGATGAAATGTTCAGAGTTTGTTTACTCATGTGATAATCAGTCATCAATAACACTGCTAGTGCTGAAAGTACTTAGCGTTTGTCAGTAGAAGTTTGAGCGCTGTTTGTGTGTGTGTGTGTGTGTGTGTGTGTGTGTGTGTGTGTGTGTGTGTATCCGCTCAGTATGGGGTCGGTGAGATGCTGAATGTTTTTTCAGGTGTCCCCGGGGTGGTGTGTGTGTGTGTGTGTGTGTGTGTGTGTGTGTGTGTGTGTGTGTGAGTGACTCCATATGGATGTCTTCATACTATTACACACCCTTTGCCCTTTGACCCTTGATTACTTGACCCCTTTTGCTTCTTGTTTTCGTGGCTGGTAGAGTCGTACCCCGGTGGCCCACGCTATCAGACGCTTGTCTCGTCTCGTCTCCGCCGTTTTAGACGGTGACGTCTGTGCGCCGCCGTTTATTCAGACACCACCGTTCTCTTCACATAAAGATCAAATGATCTTTTTTTTGCTGTAAGCATGTTAGTAGTTCATTTGTTCAGTAAGGAATAAAACACTCGTGGTGGTGTGCTGTTTTAGAAAAATCATCGACTGGTTGGTGTGATGAAGTGTTATATCTCAGCCCAGCCATGACTCGGTTTCCCGAGAAGCAACACCCACTTCTAACTTGGCCACTGAGGACTACACTTCCCACACACGCATGCGCTCACCTTCCCCGGAGTTCTGATCACACACACCTGCAGCCAATCACTTGTTTGGCTAGGCTAGCTCAAGCCGTGCCGGTCGCTACACCGACAACTGCGCATTTTCCTCCCATATTGGCACCGGAGAAATACGACGGAGATCCGGCATGCTGTCGGGGTTTCCTCCTCCAGTGCTCCCTGTTTTTCTCCAGCTACCCAGGCATGCTGGAGAGTCGGAAAATTATTCATTTCATGGAGCTATTGACCGTGAGAGCCCTGTTCTGGGCCACGGCGAAATGGGAACAGGGAGACAGCACCATTACTACCATGGATCAACTGACGGAGCGATTTCGGATCGTCTTTGATCACTCTCCAGACAACAGGGAGACCGGGGAGGAATTTCCGACCCTGAAGAAAGGGATATGCTACGTAGCGGATTAAGCTTTAGAATTTCATACTGTCGCGGCCAGGAGTGGATGGAACCAACCCGCCCTCAAGACTATGTTTCGCCAGGGATTGAATCCGGATATAGTGACAGAACTGGCATGTCGCGATGATCAGATAACTCTTGACTCACTCATTAGCCTGGCTATGCGCCTAGACCGCCTACCACAGAGCCGCCGCCCAGTATGCGGCAAGGC
The DNA here is from genome assembly GCF_001660625.3 of Ictalurus punctatus. Classification (NCBI taxonomy): domain Eukaryota; kingdom Metazoa; phylum Chordata; class Actinopteri; order Siluriformes; family Ictaluridae; genus Ictalurus; species Ictalurus punctatus. The sequence goes on along the minus strand of NC_030427.2, from coordinate 14,639,792 downwards.
GGATGTTGCGGTGCAAAGTCTCCCCCCTGAACCCATGCAGCTTGGGCGTGCGCGGGTTAAATCTGAGGAGAGAGAGAGACAGCATTGCGAGCTTCGTTGCTTCTACTGTGGTGAGGAGAAGCACTTCATCCGACAATGCCCTCTCAAACAACGCCGTGACGTAGGAGACAACGGAGCGGCTACATCAGCCAGGGGTGAGTTTGGGTCCTTTAACCCAGAGCACATTTCAGTCTGCATTCTTGCTGCCGGTCATAGTAGAATACTCAGGACTATGTTATACTTTAGAAGTGCTGATTGACTCAGGAGCGGCGGGGAATTTCATCAACCAGACCACCATACAGTAGCACAACATCCCCGTTCCTCCACTAATCACACCACGCTGGATTCAAGCCATTGATGGGGCCCCCATTGTGGGGGGTTCATCACGCATTGTACTAAACCACTCAACCTCTGGACCAGCGCACTCCATCATGAGAGAATGGTGTTCTACGTCACAGTGTCCGCCAGACATCCAGTGGTCCTAGGCCTCCCCTGGTTAGAACACCAAAACCCGGGTATTTCCTGGACTCACAAGGAGATCACACACTGGTCCCCCCATTGCATCAAACATTGTCTTCAGACACCCGTGATTACTCTAGCGACCACCTCCATCGAGAGCCTAAATAAGACTACCACAGTCCACATTCCCACTGAATACCAGGACCTCAGCGAGGCGTTTAGCAAAGAAAAGGCCAGTGGATTACCAACTCATCGGCCCTACGACTGCGCCATCGATCTGCTTCCGGGCACTACGCCACCAGGGTTTACCCACTATCACAGACTGAACAGAGAGCCATGGAGGAATACATCCAAGAGGCACTACAACAGGGCTACATGAGACCCTCTACATCCCCAGCCTCTGCAGGATTCTTCTTTGTGGAGAAAAAGGGAGGAGGGTTACGACCATGCATAGACTACAGGGGTCTAAACCAATGCTGTATCAAGTATCACTACCCTCTTCCATTAGTACCAGTCACTCTAGAACAACTTCGCGCTGCTACCGTCTTCACAAAGCTGGACCTCTGCAGTGCATACAACCTGGTCTGTGTCAGAGAGGGAGACAAGTGGAAGACGGGGTTTAGCACCACCTCCGGGCACTACGAATACCTGGTAATGCCGTATGGGCTTTCTAGCGCTCCCTCTGTCTTCCAATGTCTAATCAATGATGATTTAAGGGACATGCTGGGACGTAACGTAATCATGTACATCGACGATATATTGATCTATTCCAGTTCCAAGGAGCAGCACATTCACCATGTCTGTAAAGTCCTGCAAAGATTACTCCAGCACCAGCTTTACGTCAAAGCCAAAAAGTGTGAGTTCCATAAGGACACTATTTCATTTCTGGGGTACATCATCAGCCCTGAGGGGGTTATTATGGACCAAGTAAAAGTGAAAGCAGTAGTAGACTGGCCCACGCCTGCAACCCTGAAAGAGATACAGAGATTCCTGGGTTTTTTGCCAATTTCTACAGAAGGTTCATCAGATATTTCAGCTCCATGGCAAACCCACTGACGTCCTTGTTGAAAGGAAAGCCTAAACGCCTGCCATGGAACCCAGCTGCCCAAGCAGCACTAGATCAGCTCAAGAAGACCTTCACAACCGCTCCCATTATCAAGCACCAAGACCCATCCAAACCATTCGTGGTGGAGGTCGACGCATCAGAGACAGGTGTAGGAGCTGTTCTCTCACAGCGTTTCAGAGAGAGGCCCATACTACATCCTGTTGCATTCTTCTCACGTAAACTATCACCTGCTGAAAGAAACCATGATGTGGGAAACAGAGAACTCTTGGCCATTCAGCAAACCCAAGAAGAATGGTGACACTGGCTGGAGGGAGCTACACACCCTTTCGTCATATTCACTGATCACAAGAACTTTGAATATCTATGTACTGCAAAGAGGTTGTCACCCCGTCAAGCCCGATGGTCACTGTTTTTCGCCAGGTTCCAGTTCACCCTGTCATACCAGCCCGGATCCAAGAATACTAAGGCTGATGCCCTGTCTCGTCTGGACAACACTGAGGTTCTGAGGAACAGCGAAGAGTACATCTTACCACCCTCATGTATTGTTAGTGCCCTGAACTGGGAGCTGGATCAAGCACTAGAGAACATTCCCCAGTCACAAGTTCCAGAAACATGCCCTTCGGGAAGATGATTTGTGCCTGAACGGTACCGACAGGAACTCGTCGTATGGGGCCACACGGTGGTTGGCACAGGTCACTCAGGAGCACAACACACCTACCATCTGTTATGGGAAAAGTACTGGTGGCCTGATATGGAGTGGTGGCGTCATGTTCATCGTGTGCTCAGAGTAAAGTACCACAGACACTTCCTGCTGGCAAGCTCAAAGTTCTACCCGTACCAGAACACCCATGGTCACATATTTCTATTGACTTTGTTACAGATCTACCCAAGTCCCAAGGTAACACAACCATTCTGGTAACAGTGGACTGATTTTCAAAGTCAGTAAGGCTTGTTCCACTATACGCCCTGCCCACTGCATTCATGACAGCTGAATTACTATTTCAGCATGTATTCAGGTACTTCGGCATCCAGGAGGAAATAGTCAGTGATCGAGGACTTCAGTTCACATCCAGGGTATGGGTCCAGTTTTATGGAAAAAATGGGGATCAGAGTCAGTCTCACATCTGGTTATCATCCACAAGCTAACGGCCAAGTGGAACGAGTCAACCAGGAACTAGGCCAGTTCCTTAGGACATTCTGTGCCTCAAACCCTGAGGATTGGAGCAGATTCCTCCCGTGGGCCGAATATGCACAAAATTCACTACGACACTCAGCCACGGGCCTTACACCATTTCAGTGCGTACTAGGTTACCAACCCCCACTGTTTCCTTGGAATGCGACTCCCACAGAATCACCAGCAGTGGATCAGTGGTTCCAGAGGAGTGAACAAGTTTGGTCCAACACACACCAGCGCCTGAGACAGAAGGCACACACATACAAATGTAGAGCTGATCGCCGCCACAGTGAGCATCCACGTTACCAGCCCGGCGATAGGGTTTGGTTATCCACAAGGGACTTGAGACAACCACATGGCTGCAAAAAACTCACCCCAAGATACACGGGGCCATTCAAGATCCTCAAACAAATCAATGTGGTCACCTACCATCTGGAATTACCTCACCGCATAGCCCCCTCCTTCCACATGTCACGACTTAAGCCCGTGATCACAGGACCTCTAGCCACAGAGGTGTCCTCTGAAACCCCTCCTGTACCACTGGAGATCGATGGGCAACCTGCATACCTGATCAAGAATATCCTCAACTGTAGCCGCAGGAGGGGTAAGCTGGAATATTTAGTCGAGTGGGAGGGCTACGGACCAGAAGAACAATGCTGGATTCCGACACAAGACATACTGGACCCACAGTTCAGTAAGGACTTCCATGCAGCTCACAATGAACTTCCAGGTCCACGACCCCGGGGGAGACCCAGAAAGAACTCTGCTCCCAGAGTGAGCCGTTTTGGGGGGGGGTTCTGTCATATCTCATGGCCGCAGAGGACTACACTTCTCACACACGCATGCACTCACCTTCCCTGTCACTCGTTCAGCTGACTTGTTTCTCTGTTGCTATCCAAGCCTTATCTACCGTGTTTATTGCTAAGTGACTTTGACCATTGTTTACGTTCCTGACCTCGATTTCTGCCTTGCCCCTTTTTGTTTTGTTTGCATGATTGCCTGACCCTTGCCTGTTTCTTGACCACGAATTTTGTCTATTCCTCTGGATTATACTGCCTGAATCTGCCCCCTGCATCTGCTTCCGTATTCCCTACGGTATGTGATATGAAGCAGAGTTACTGTTACAGTAAATTGTTTTAGTATTCCCCTTTTTTCCTATATTTTCCTATAAAGAATGTCACATTGTACTGTTAATGCTATGGAACGTCAGATAAACAGTTTCATTCCCAGCGATCACCAGGTCTGCTGCATGGTGACTGGTTCAAAGTTGAGATACATTGCCTTGGATTTGATTGCAGACACTTTCTATTATCCTTTTTTTGTTTTTTGCTTTTCTTCAGTTCCTCCGAGAAGTCTCTGCTGTGGAGGTCAGCAGGTAAGACTCGCTGCACCCAATTCACGCTTTTTCAATCATATGCTAAACAAAAATGTTCATTCTGAGCCTTGATGGATAACGAGCGATTGTTAAAAGGTAGCGTGTAGAGAATGTTAAACGGTCACGGTGAAACGTTGAAAGCTCACTGTGAACCTTGAGATTGAGGAGTTATACAATCTATGTGACACACAGTGAACCAGAAACGTACCCACAATGTGGTATACTACAGTATACTGTACGTACAGTATAGTGTAGTATATGGAGAGTAAAGCAAAATGTATGTATATTATAGTGCAGTATACAACATGTACAGCATAGTGTAGTATGTAGTATGTGGAGTATAGCTCAGTATATGTACATTATAGAGCAATATATGCACAGTATAGGGAAGTATATTTAGAGTATAACATAGTAAATATAGAGTATAGTGAAATATATTTGTTATAGGGAATAATGCAGTATATGTAGATGATAGTGCAGTATATTTACAGTACAGTGCAGCATATATATATTATAGTATAGGATATTTATGGTATAGAGTAATATAGTGTAGTATGTAGCTCAGTATATGTACAGAATAGTACAGTATATGTACAGTATGGTGCAGTATATGTACACAATCATGCAGTATATGTACAGTATAACAGTATATGTAGAGTATAGTGCAGTATATGTACACTATAGTGCAGTATAATAGAGTGTATGTACAGCATAGTACAGTATATGTACAGTATAACAGTAGATGTAGAATATAGTGCAGTATGTGTTCAGTATAACAGTAGATGTAGAGTATAGTGCAGTATATGTACAGTATAACAGTATTTTAAATAACAATGGAGGCCAGAATAATCAAAACACATTAACATATAGCAGATATCAGTGATGTAATCCAGCTTAGTTAAGGAAAAACAATATTAAACACTGTGAGAATCCAATACTGAGAGAGCATCTACTGCAGTAAATGTAGAGTATAGTGCAGTATATGTACAGTATAACAGAACATGTAGAGTATAATGCAGTATATGTACAGTATAACAGTAGATGTAGAGTATAGTGCAGTATATGTACAGTATAACAGTAGATGTAGAGTATAGTGCAGTATATGTATAGTATAACAGTAGATGTAGAGTATAGTGCAGTATATGTACAGTATAACAGTAGATGTAGTGTATAGTGAAGTCTATGTAGAGGATAGTGTGGTAGATATAGAATATAGCACAGTAGATAGCACATGTCGAGGTTAGCACAGTAGATATAGAGTATAGCACAGCAGATAGTAGATGTAGAGAATACTGCAGTATATGTTGAATTATACTCTGCATGTACTATACTGTACTACTGTGTTTGTACATAATATGTACACATTGTTTACTCTGAAAATCGAACCCTTCCTTCCTCAGACTCCTCGGCAGCAGGTTTGTCAAAGCTCCACCCCTTAGACGACTGCCCTTCACCTACTTTTGGAACTAGAGGTCAAAGGTCACCCTATTCACCCGAACTGGAGCAAATCTCCTTGCATGAAAGTGAGGGTTCATCAGCTCATGCGTTAGAATATCACAAATAGACAAATTAAATTGAATATACGTTTTATTCAGGAGATACCTGTACTTCTTATTTCATAAAGCTTTTTTCAAACTGAGGCAAAATCTTATGTGAATTCCTCAGTTGAATATGAAATATACTGTACACTAAAATGGCAGTTTTGTCCATAATCAGCTAGCATAACTCTCACACACAAACACACACACACACACACACACACACATTGTTTCATAATAGTGATATGCATATGACATAAAAGTGATAATGACTGGAACAATAATGACTTGTGTAATTTCTGCTGCTTTCAGTGAATAATAAAAACCTTTTCTGATTTATATTATAATGAATTAAATAATCCTGTCTGAGAAATATAGATTGTGTATAACAAATGTTATTAGCTTCTGTAACCTGAACAAATAAAAATAGTTATTCAAAGTGGAACTAGATTTTTGGACCCTACTGTGCATATTTTCAATATGCTTCTGCAACCCGGAAAATTTTCACTCACTGAATATTTTCTTTATTCTATATTTCTCTACTCATTTTTTCTTCCTTTTTATGTCCTTCTATATCTCTCTCCGCTTTGTCCTACACTACTGTCCCTCTCTCAGGGTCAGCGGCAAACTCGCGCAGCTCGACACAGATGAACTCGTATTCTGACAGCGGCTATCAGGAAGTGAGTGGTTACTATAGCAACCTAGTGACCTCCAGGAGGTCAGAGGGACGGTCCCAGTCGACAAGCTCTGCCCCTAGTTTCAGTCCGAGCCAGGCCATGGGGTCCAGGGCGGAGGGACAGGCGCTAGCGCAGGTGGGACTCCAAAAAATTGCCACAAGTGGAGTCTAATCACTTTCTGTTTGCTTTTAAACAAACAGGAAGAGCTGATCTCATTTTATTGCATCATAAAACAAGCCTAAAAACCAATCAGGGTCCAGTATACAAATTAGGACAGGTTATAAAACCATACATTTAATAGAATCAATAATCACGTGCACGTTTTTGTTGATTTAATGTTTGGTATAGGAAACAATGTGCAATCTTCACAACATATTTTTTGCTGACTTGAATACATACAGTAAATACTTTACGTAACACTAATGACCTACTCAGCTAGATCTTTTATACACAGTATAATAAGGTTTATTTGTTTTTTCACACACGCACACACACACACTGACCAGACTCTCAGATTAGCGTTTGTGTTGTGTGTATGCAGATGTCAGGTGGCCGTGTAATGAGGCGTGTCAGTTCAGTGCCCTCGCGTGCCTCCTCTCCCGTCTACGCCCCCTCCCCACCCCCCTCTCGCCCTACCTTGGGAAGCCCCTATGGTTCGCCCATCATCTCCGAGCCCCGCCCACTGCCCAGCGTCTTCCCTGGCACCATGCTCCCTCCGTCCTCCGACCCGCTCCAGTCCTCTTATCCTGGGCACCACAGGGACGGCATGAGCTCCCCGACTCTGCTGCGCTCTGGCATGACGGCACAGCCGCAGCACTACGGGACGCTGGGCAAACACGACGCACAGGCATACGACAACACACATTCCTCGTTCGGGGCACGGGCATACGATTTCTTCGAGAGGATCGTTCTTTCCAGACCAGACAGTCTTACAGGTGAGTGGAGGTTATGAAAGTACTGAAATTCTTTACTCAAGTAAAAGTATAAACTCTTAAATTTATTTCAAGTAAATTGCAGAATGAAATGATGATGATAAATATGATGATGATGATGTTTTGTGATGGTAAACATTGCAAAGATGTCTGTTGTTATTTGATACATGTGAAAAAACCCCTCCTCCAGACATATGGTAATGCCGTCACATATTATTAGTCATCCTGGTATATTTATATCTCTTTGGTAGTGTGTGTGTGGGTGGGGGTAGGTGTGTGTGAGTGTGAGTGTGAATGTGTGCGGTACCTGATTTCCTGCTGTACAGGATAAGCTCACATTCTCCTGTGCATCTACACGATGACGATGATAAGAGTGTGAGATACCTGAGATCTGCTCCACTGACCTATTTACTGTACATCAGCATGTAGGACTGTTTCTGTTTCGAACTAATGTAGCTGAGAAAGATTTGGAGCAGTGCAGTCGCACAAAATACGTGACAGCCATGCAGGATGCAAGAAGTAATGGTGCAATAAATTAGAAAATTAATCAAGTGAATACAATTACTACTACCACCACCACTACTACTATTACTACTACTACTACTAATAATAATAATAATTGTGCTAAATATAAAAACGTATTATAAAAGTATTATTTACTATAATTATGTAATAATTGAATGAAAAATGAATTCCAATATTCTACTAAATATGAGCATTCTTTATTACGATTCTTATTTAATCATTGTTATTAAATTATTAATACTGTGATTACTACTGCTGCTGCTGCTGCTGCTGATATTAACACTAACACTAATAATAATAATAATAATAATAATAATAATAATAATAATAATAGTATAATAATAATGCTAACATTTCACATGAATCAGCCCGTATAGGTTTTTGCAGATTTTTTTTTTTATTATTGCTGTGGATAAATTGCTTGATTTTGCTACGGCTTTTTTTTTTTCTCCAAAATTTGTGATTTAGAGTTTTTTGTGCTTTTTTTGCTGAAGACTATTTGAATAGGCGAAATCACAGTCGCACAAAATAGTACTGCATGGTCTTTCGCAGTGATTTTTGTTGGTAAATGAGACCTTATAGCTGTACTCATGTTCGACACACGTGAATCGAAGAGGGCTTTGACTGAATGCGCGTTGTGATGATGTCACATGACACGTCCTGGCCCAAATCTGTGGAAAATCTGCGGTAATTTGGAAAAATTGCAAGCTCCATAGAATAGTGCGGAGTTTTGCGTTAATTTCTGCGAATCGTGAAATCCTGGAGGGACTGATTAATAAATATATGCATTATGTGCATAAAGTATAATGGACTTTCATAAATAATTATAACGATATGTGTACTGCATTATGAACGCATTATAACATGATATGAATGTGTTCAGAGTTTATCATAGATATAGCCTTCATCAAAATTGTTGCTCAAATGTGTTTATTTTTCCTCGGATAATTCCTTGTCATTGTAATGGCTGTAAATTTGGTGCGCCTGGAATTTAATTAGGCGCTCTACTGATTTGTTTATTTACTGAATCTGAGTGAATATGTAATGACAAGCCAGCTGTCTGCCTTTAGTAGACAGACTTGTTCTCATTTGTTAGGAATAAAGTTATTTAGTGGGTTGATGGATGGATGGATGGATTTAATTCAGCCAGTTATTATATTAATATATAACATGGGATGGAGACATAAAGAGTGTAGTGCTAATAAATGGCACAGGACCTTCCTCGAAAACACTGTTTTTTTTGTTTGGTTTGTTGTTATTGAAAAGAGTGTGGTGGAAAGCGTGGTTATGGTGCTGTGTTTGTACTTGAAAATGTTTTTCTGATTGTAAATCTCGTGACGTGACGTAGGCCTGCAGAGCTCCTATAGCCAACACAGCCAGCTGGACCAGGAAACCCGATCTCCGGACCACCACGGACCCTCCGTCTATGACGACAGAACCTTCCAGAACCCACTGTACCAGAGCCCGACCCACGGCTCTCAGAGCGCCCTGTCCAGGAACACAGGTACACCGCACTGCACGCACTAAATTGAAATAGACTGCTAACGTTTGTGGGACTGGATGAAAAATGTTCTTCACCTACTGTAATCAGCCATTTTGTCTCAGTCGGTTTTGTCATGTGTTTATGAACGGCTTTTCTTTTTGCTAACATGCCAGAACTGGGAGCATGAAAGCTAACGCTTGCTGTAATACTGTATAATAGCCAAACATTAGCTAGTTAGCTAGCTGCTAAACTCAAATAGCTACAGCTAGATAGGTAATATTAGCCAAACTAAATATGGAGCTAGTAATAAGATCTCTAGCTTTGTTTAGTAGCTGAGTAAGGACATGCTAATTCTGCTACAAATGGATGTTTCTTTCTGTTTTTTTGGTGTATAAGGTTCAAATAGCTGTACTGGTTGGCCAATACATTGGCTGTTAAATATATTTGCCCCCAGGTGCAAAACCATGTTATATTATATGGTTATATTTAGTTCCAGTTTTGTTTTTAGTGCAAAGATATAAAAAAAATATTAAAACAGCTGCTGTCTTCAGAATGGCAGGTTATGTACAAATAAATGTAAATATTTGTAGACGTGCTACATGTTTGTTCACTCCTGTGTTTCTCCTATATCAGGGTTGGGGACTCTGCCGAGGACCACTAGTCAGTGTAGTACCCTGCGCTACCAGAGGGGGGCGTACTCCGTGCCCTCACACACTGACACCTATCGCTCCACCCTTTACCGATCAGCAGAGTCCAACTACAGCAGGCACGCAGTCGGCAATATCAACAATAACATCAGCGCAACGCGATCGCCGTCGATAAACAGCATTCACAAAGATCCTCGGTAAACCAATGAACTGATAAAGTACACATTTATGACACAGTAATACACAGGCAGGGTAATATATAATTTGTAACAATATATTTGTGACTTGTCATTTCTGTAGTTAATGTATTGTCATAATTATAACAGTACCTATTTCCTACTAACAGAGCAAAGAGAGTAACATATATTTATTTTATTCCACTTAAAACACAGCCATTAAATAAACGAACATGGTCGTCATATTTAACAGTTTGTTAAATATATTTAATGTCGTGGAACGAATATAATCTATGTACACCATAGCGCTGGTGAATTATTGAATCTGATTAATGTGCTCCTTCTAATATGTTATCATTTCTATAGTAACTATTGTTACTATAGAAATGACAGCATATAGTTATAGTATAATATCTTTTGTAACCTTTTACAAGGACTTTTAAGGTGGACGTTCTGCATAAACAAATTTCTTAAAAAACAACAACGTTGTTGATATGGTGAGGTTTTCTATAAGGTGACGTTTATTTAACATTTATGGAAGGAGTCTCCAGTGTCAGTGCTTTGTAATATTAAGGGGTAAAGCTCTAACTTTAAGATTTCTGATATGTTCTGGACAGAGGAGTTTACACGTTATGGTTTCTTGGTAATGTGACAAGTTGCGGGTTTCTTTTGTCTTATTAACTTAAAAAAAGAGAGGTTGGTGAAGGAAGTGTTTATAACTGCTAAAGGGTGTTTCGCAGACGTTCCAAATAAAACGTCCAATAAATAAAAATTGTAATCATGCCAAAGTTGTTGTGGTATAACGGGAATAAAACGCTTCAGGATGTGCTGTATTAGGGGTAGCAACAGTAACAGTAATGTGTGTGTGTGTGTGTGTGTGTGTGTAGGGAGTTTGCGTGGAGAGATCCGGAGTTGCCGGAGGTCATCCACATGCTGCAGCATCACTTCCCCTCAGTGCAGGCCAATGCTGCAGCCTACATTCAGCACCTGTGCTACGGAGATAACCGCATTAAGGCTGAAGTATACACACACACACACGCTTTCAAGACAAACACACACACATACGTCACTGTCAACCCCAGCATTATTGTCACTTTTAATAAATATAAGCAACAGTGAATTTACAAAATAATATCAACATGTGATCCAACATGATGACAGATTTCAGATTGAAAAAGATTTAATTGAATTGAGCTATATATATATATATATATATATATATATATATATATATATATATATATATATATATTAAGTAAATAAGTAAGGTCATTTCGAATCAAAAACAGAATGCACTGATTTGCAAATCACTGCAGTCTAAAAACAAGCAAGCCTTTTGTTGCCCCGTCCCAACTTTTTTCAGACGTGTTGCGGCCATCAAATTCAAAATGACCGTATTTTTTTCTTAAAATGGTACATTTCCGCAGTCTAAACATATACTATATTTTCTATTCTGTTGTGAATAACAGATGGGTTTAGGAGATTTGCAAATCATTGCAAAACTATTGCTTGGTTATATATTATAATCATTTGTGTCCACTCTCTTAAAGGGTGCCAATAATTCTGGAACTAACAACACATGCATATATTAAACCGTATATACAGGTGTGTCGGCTCGGAGGGATCCAGCATTTGGTTGATCTCCTGGATCACAAAGTTCTGGAGGTGCAGCGCAGTGCATGCGGTGCTCTCAGGAACCTGGTGTTCGGCAAAGCCACCGACGACAACAAAGTGTGTGTGAGGAACGCCGGAGGAATCCCGGCCCTGCTCCGCCTGCTGAGGAAAACCTCAGAATCTGACATACGGGAGCTTGTGACCGGTGAGTGCGTTTGCCCAGCCACCCGCCCGAGTTAGTGATACGAAGCCACCGTCTTGCTAATTTCGTCCTGCGCGTCTTTTCTGATTGCCGTGCTTGTGTGCAGGCGTGTTGTGGAACTTATCGTCATGCGACGCTGTGAAGATGACGATCGTGCGCGACGCTCTCGGCCCTCTCACCAACACGGTGATCATCCCTCACTCGGGCTGGGGTGCCGCCCCCCAGAGAGAGGACCACAAGCTCAAACTGCACTCCTCCGTGGTGCTGAGGAACACGACCGGATGCCTCAGGTATCACATGGAAAACAAGCATGTGCTCTGATTCCTTCTTCGCGTTTGTAGATCGTGTAGTCATTTTATTTTACTGCTGGCTATAATTTGATGCGAATCAAGCAGCAATCTGTAGTACTCAGAACTCCTGAGTACCGGCGTGAATAAGTGCAGCTGAGAGCAGTCATTCAACTCGGAATTCTCGAACATAAACACACCCGACGTCGCAACAACGCAGTCACACTGAACCGATTTCATCATTTTCTTCTTGATAAAACATGATTTTACTCGATACGTCGTTGTGACAAATACATTTTACGAGCTATATGTGGACTATATGTAAACATTTTATTGTGGACTATATGTAAACATCTGTTATGTGAAATAACTTATTCAGGGCGGTACTTAATTAAAAAATGCAGTTTTTATCATCCCTTTTATTTTATTGTTAAAAAAATGATTAACATTTTGCAGATTCTGCAAGGCGTATGCACCATGGTGGTGTTGCAGGGCCCGGGAAGTCCTCTACATCGGACAGCAGGCTTGCGTATAGATCAGACTTTGTTTTGTTTTCACAAGCCAATCCTATCCTGATGGATGAAACTACTATGCCTGACACTGTTCTTCCCCTAATACCCTGCTAAATCACATTATGGAAGAAAATGTGTTTAAAGAAGATTTAAAGTAATCTGATTATGCTGAGAAATCGGGGTTTGTGTGAATCAGCATGGAATCAGATTTCTTGCGAGTTGTTGTTGTTGTTGAGATTTCATTTGTGGCTAATAATTATTCAGGAATTGTTGCGCAATAAAAGCATATAACTAGTCGAACATGTTGCAGTACATGTAGAAATCAGATTGATGGTATATAAGTATGCACTAGATAACCTGATTATTAGGCTGAAATATAGATATCAGATTTCTTGAAATCTAATAATACATGTAATAATGTAGGGTAATGTGTGTTCGCATGTTCACTTGATTAATCTGTGAAATCAGAAATAATGTGTTTTTATCTTGTGTGTGTGTGTGTGTGTGTGTGTGTTGTGGCAGAAACCTGAGCTCGGCTGGTGAAGAGGCACGCAGGCAGATGCGCTGCTGTGAGGGTCTGATCGATTCCCTGCTCTACATCATCAAAACGTGTGTCAACACCTCAGACTTCGACAGCAAGGTAAGCGAGCTACCGTTCGAGCTAATTAGCATTCATATGACTAGCTGACCAGCGGCCTTGTTAAACAGGAAGGGTTTCGTTTCGTTACGATTAGTTTCCTCGTACCCTGTCCTGCGCCATAAACGTGCAAAATATGACACCACATGCATCTCTCCACACCTCTGTGGGATTCTAATAACTCTTTATTGGTTCTAATAACTCTTTATTGGTTCTGCCGCTCTATGATAATCTCTTCTTTGAGCTCATTCGTTCGTCTTTTTTCCAGATTGTAGAAAACTGCGTGTGCACGCTGAGGAACCTGTCGTATCGTCTCGAGCTGGAGATGCCACCCTCTCGGCTGATGGGCACGCAGGAACTGGACACGCTCCTGGGCAACGATCCGTCCAGCAAGCAAATGGACTTCATCTGCTGGGGTTTGAGGAAGAAGAAGAAGAAGCGGTCCTGGCAGGATCAGCAGGCAAGCCCACTTCAGTGCTCAGTATATCTTACAGTATGTTCAGCATATATTTTTTTTAGCAATATGAGCTACATTAATGGAATATTTTGTCCATGCATGGACAAAGAATGAATTCATTAACTAACCCAACAAGCCAGTGGAAGCTCCCATGTGCCGCCCAGTCCCAGGATGAGGCTAAAAACTGCTAGCTAGTTTAATGTAATAAAGTATGGCGATCTAGTTAGCTAGTGAAATGTGTTAATACTGGCACAAACGAGTATTTACGTTACCGGGCATAGCCATTATTCTTTACCGAGTTAACATATCTTTCTAATCTAGTACATCATGTTTGTGTGCTCAAAAAAAGTCTGCAAAATGTCATTGAACTAATTTGGCTGAGCTGTACTGTTTTCTCTTGACGTCACACATTAAAGTTATTGTCTTCGTGTTTTTTGAACTGCAAGGTGACGTGTCGTGTGTGTAATATCACAGCGTCAGGGTGTTAACCTGAAGCAGGGGGTGGGATTCATAATGAGTAGCAAGTGCTATAGTTACAGTGTCGACATGCATCATTTGAAGCGCACATTGTTTAAATACTGTATACACACCAGATACAAACTTTTATTTTGTGAAAGTTAGTAGGTTTGGTTTTTTTCTGGTTGATGAACAATAGGATAAAAAAAAAAAACGTTAGCCTATTGATCCTATTGAAGCTACTTCACTGAGTAACTACGAATAAAATAACTAATAGCTTTAAACGCATAATCCTAATATTGGTAGCTCAGGCTACCAGCGTGAACATCTTTGTAATACAACTCAAGTGTTAAAAACATTTCCCAATGTTACTTTCATGGTGGTTTAGTACAAAACCGATTTAGGATTGTTCGCCTTTCATAACTGTTTCAAATGCGTTATTTTGATCCAAACGTAGAATGTAGACCTCATTGCTTGAAGTTTTAAGCTTGGTTCCTTCGCAGTGGGATGGCGTCGGACCTATCCCAGGATTCTCTGGGAGTCCGAAGGGGGCGGAGATGCTTTGGCACCCATCGGTTGTGAAGCCTTACCTCACCCTGCTGGCCGAAAGCTCAAACCCGGCCACACTGGAGGGAGCAGCTGGGTCCTTACAAAATCTCTCAGCGGGGACCTGGAGGGTAAGATACTGTAGACATGTTACGGAAGAAAAACGGGCTTGGATTTCCGTTTCATACAGTAATCTGATTCAAATTCAGGTCTACATGACTAATCAGATTTCTTTCTGCTTAATATTTATTTGGGAGTTGCTCTGGTTACAAATAACTCATACGGCTCTTATAATGCACAGTAAGGTAAACAGGTATCAGATTAACCTGATTTATTTTAGGAATCTGTTTAATTTAATGAAATCTAATGAGTAATGTAAGGGAGTTGGAGGCGAAGATACTGTAGTGTTTGAACTCCTGTTTCATGCTGTATTAAAAGAAACAGGCTGTGGTGAAAATCCAAGTCTACAGAAGTCAGTCGATAATAGATTTCTTTTTTAAATACACAGTTTACTATTATTAAACTAGAATTTCCTCTCAAATAAATGTTTAAACTATTATTATGGTTGCATAATATTATATATTAATTTTATTAATTATATATAATGTTATATATTAATATAGCATATTGTTATATGCTTGTTGTGGAACTGTAGGAAAATAATAATAATAATAATAATCATTATCATCATCATCATCATCATAATAATAATGCGATAAATAAATAACCTAATCTTTATTCCCAATCTTATTTTTTAAATCTCTTTACCAATATAACCTTCATGTAATGTTTAACTTCTTTTCCTCCTCTACTTTTGTCCTGTTTTCTGCCGCTGATTTATTATGATTTATAATTTTTTATTTCGGAGCTCAATCGAACTTGAATTGAAAATTAAAGACATAGAACATCATTAGAAACCCTTTATTTCATTTTAATTGACTAAAAACCTTTTATGCTTGTCTGAAGTTCACTCTCTTTCCCCTCTCACTGTTTTATTTTCTTTTGGTACGACGTGTCATCAGTTCGCAGCTTATATCCGAGCAGCAGTGCGTAAGGAGAAGGGTTTGCCCATTCTGGTTGAGTTGCTGAGGATGGATAACGACAGGGTGGTGTGCTCTGTGGCTACGGCGTTGCGCAACATGGCTCTGGATGCCAGGAACAAAGAGCTGATTGGTCAGTTGCTCAAAACTATAATCACTAGATGTGATTGAATGTGCACTTGATCTGTTACGAGTGACGTCAGGTGCTTTTTTTTTTTTTAAAAACTTCCAACTGTTTCATTGGCAAGGGTGGTGGGCAAGAGAGAAAAGCAAAATGAATATGCAGGACGAGATCTTGTTAGTAATATGCTTAGTTTTTTTCTAGCTGTGAAAAAGAAGCCATGTTACCGTCTGTCGTTTAGGGAAGTACGCCATGCCGGATCTGGTGACTCGCCTCCCGGGTCATGGACCCTCGCTGCTCTCTGATGAGACGGTGGCGGCGGTGTGCTGTGCCCTTCACGAGGTCACCAGCAGAAACATGGAGAACGCCCGCGCACTCGCCCAGGTGGGCGGCATCGACAAGCTCGTCAGCATCAGCCGAGGCCGAGGGGAGAGGTGAGAGAGCAGCGCTGCGCTGGTGGACGTCTTTAGATAGCAGAGCGACAAGTAAATAAATAGAAACCAGAAAATCTATAATGTATAAGGTGTCAAATGAATAGCTTTAAACTAGAGTAGGATGGCTGAGTTTTGTCAGATGGCCATCAACGACACAGCCTGTACAACACAGGCTTTCACACCTGTGAATTAAAGAAATGGATTTTATGCTAATAAGGCCAAATACGTGTTTCCACAGATGTTCCTTTATCATCACAAAGTTCAAAATTGTGACATTTCGTATGATATTAATATCGGTTGAAAAGTTTCCTTTTCGAACAAGATATTGACCGGCAATCAAATATTTTCGAGCACTCTGTATTAATGCTCCACAATTAGAACATCTAAGTAAGAAACAGAAAATGTTCATGACTTTATTTTATTAGAAGAAAAAATAATCATTCGGATATAGCCGGAACAGCTGGATCTGGATCAATTAGCATATACATTTGTCTTGGGTGATCGACTGTCACACAAGATGGGATGTTCTAAAGGAATAATCTTCGGCTAGTTTATTTCATTTATCGATTCATTTCTTCATCTTCAGTAAGCTCAGGGTTGTGGTGGATCCCGGAAACACAGAGACAGGAACGCACGCTGGATTCCAGTCATTCAGTTATGCATGAAATTTAAAAAAAATAACAAACAAATTGATTTTTTGATGATTTTTGCCTTTTTTTAAATGAAAAAACCCTGAACACAGCATCCCCTCCAGACGAACCCTGGTAGTGACGCTGATAATCTGAATTTTGCTTAAATGAACAAAGACATCACGCTTCTCTCTTTTTGTCCTTCAGATATTCCATGAAGGTGGTGAAAGCCGCAGCGCAGGTTCTGAACACGCTTTGGCAGTACAGAGATCTGCGCAACGTCTATAAAAGGGTAAAATGTCCCTTCCACAGGGATGGCTCTTTTTTTCTACCCCAGACTGCTTCTTCGCTTAGTTCTATAATGTTTGCATGTGTTCTCTGCCTTATCAGGACGGGTGGAACCAAAACCATTTCATCACTCCTGTGTCGACTCTGGAGCGAGACCGGTACCGATCACAACCCACGCTTCCTACCAGCAACTTACAGATGTCACCTGTCATCCAATCAGGTGAGCCAGCAGTTAAAAAATGATCTTTAATTGATGGGGCATTGAAATGAAGCAAATGAATTGTGCGTTTCTTTACTTAATGTTGTTTATTATGATGTTAGGTGGTAGCGCCACTTCCTCCCCGGCTATGCTGGGAATAAGAGAGCATCGGATGAGTAAGAGGAGGGCTCAGTCTTCTATGCAACTTCATAACTATTACGGAGACGCCAACCGAAACAAAACTCTGTACACAGGTAAACTTTAAGAGTCGCAAACATGGCACGTGCACAAATTTTACCGTACAAAATCTGAATGTTGCACCAGTGAATGTGTGAAATGAGATGGTGTTAGAAGGTCTTTCACTTGTTTTTAACCCTGGCATCAAGCGTTGCAACTCTAGAGCTGAATTTCTAAGTCTAGATTTCGCTTACGCTTTCGCGTCTGATCGATCGTCATTAAAGTTTGATCATTTCTATAGGATGTATAGGACAAGGTGTCTGGGATATTTTACTTTAGGAATGTATTTGTAATGCATTATGAAGAAGGTTCTTACTTTAAACACTACAAAAATTACATATGAAAAATGAGTATACTATATAACAGCATCACAACAGTGAAGCATGGTGGTGGGGGCGTCATGATGAGCATTATTATTTATAATCAATCCCGGATGGAGACATTCTTTTTTAACCTGCACTTGTTTTGATAGCTCATTGGTCTTCATGGTGCTGATGTTTATAAACAGAGAAAACAGTTTCCCTTTTTAGTTTATTGTAATATATTTTCTTGTGTTTTAGGGTCAGGAAAGCATTCTGCCTATTTCATAAGTTCCTACCCCTCTCCGTCCCACGAGGAACCTCACAGGTCACAGGTGAGCCTTTTTAAAGACGTGTTTCTCACAAACGTTTCTTGACGTAATTCAACAACTGAGTGAAGTTGATACTCTTGGCTTGTTTCCTATTCGGCATAATTAAACAAACCAAAAGAGAAAACAACAAAGAAATGTTGACTGAGAGATATGTAGGGCTGAAAACATCCTCATGAAAATTAGAGATGCACCGATGAATCGGCTGATAATCGGTATCGGTCGATAAAGGCTATTTTTCATGCCGATACTTTAAAAACATCTGATGATCAGGGCTGATTATATCCTGTCAATCAAAAGAGGGCGGGAAAACACATGGATTTTGTGCTGTTTGTAAAGATGATGTCTCTTGCGTGGAACGATGACAAAACTGCAGTTTGTAATCCCTGTAATCTCTGCGCTGTTAAAAATTTTACACCGGAAGTGAGCCGCAGTGAAGCGGAAGTTTCGGCGTCGAGTCTAATTTATTCATTTGTTCATTTATTTATTTATTTATTTTACCGCACTGCTCGCGCTGAATTAAAGCACCAGTACACTGTTGAAAGATTTAAATGAAGATGAGTTGACAAAAAAGTATATATTGCACAGAAAAATATATTTATAGAGTAGAATATTTCATATCCAGTTAATGTTAATATATATAAAAAAAGTGTATATTATATATTACCAGTTTGATGTCAGTGATGAAGTAGAAATGCTTTTGTTTGTGGAGAGTGAATGTGACACTAACAGGAGTTTTTTTAGATTTCAGTCAACGTTAATATGAATTAATAACATTCAATAAGTTAAGAAATCTTACTTTAATCTTCAGAATTGAGTTCATGTGTTAATGTTAATTAGAGTAATGTGTTTTCTGTTTATGAGACCAGTTACTGTCAAACAACTTGATGAAATGGAGAGAATAAAGTTTTTATTAGCATTTCCTTCAGAATTGTGGAATGAATTATTATTACTTTAAACAAAGGCATAAAAGGCAGAACTATCGATATTGGCCGATATCACTCTGAAAAATCACGTATCGGCTGGTATCGGCTGAGAAATTTAGTATCTGTGCATCTCTAATAAAAATCATTCATTCATTGGAAAGGAAAAAAGGTAAACAAACCAAATCACAAAAATCAGCACGGAGAGCAAGGTGGTGAATAAATGATCGGATAATTATATTATGTAAATCGCTAGCTTAAACGTTGTGTATGTGTCACGTCCAGTTTTGATTTTCTCTTTTTGTCATTCCAAATCTCAAGAACACATGGCATTTCTGCAGCACCACAGCTCTGTCCTTTTGGCTCAAGGCTCAGTTTAGCAGCTCAAACTTACAAAAAAGGGAAGCGTAGAGGGAAATGTGTTGCATTTCTCCGCCTTACGTACGTTAAAGAGATGCTGTTGATGGAGATTAGGTTACAAAACACTACCCTTTGTGTAGCTCAGTCATTATTTACTGTCTTGTCAATGTACACAACATAATAACTGTCACTGGTTTATGAGGACGAGTTGTTAATGGTGATTGTAAAAATCATACAGCGTGCTACACTGCCGTTTCTTTGGACGTGAGCCCGCTGATATCATGGCTTTATATGTGGTCTTCCAGCAGCTCGGCCAGCTGTACTACTCAGACGAGCCGTCTCAAAGGTCCTACGACACATACGGAATGTATTTGGGGTCGCCGATGGGTTACGACGACCCGTACCTGGACGAGCCGCTTCACTACCCTGTTGTGAGCGAGGGGCAGGCGCTCAAGCGCAACACCAACTACGTGGACTTTTACTCCACCACACGCAGGCCTTCCTACCGCGCTCAGACCTACCCAGCGTCTCCAGACTCATGGGTGTAGGCACGAGTGTGTGTGTGTGTGTGTGTGTGTGTGTGTGTGCGTGTATGCGCATGTGTGTAGGTGTGTTACATCTATCTGGTCATGGTGAGAAGATTTTGATGCAGAATTTATCCCTACAAAGTTGTGCATTGAAGGCGAAGTTGAAGTGACAGGTTCATTTTCATCTAAGGGACTGTGCCTGTGTGTGTGTGTGTGTGTGTGTGTGTGTGTGTGTGTGAGATTGAAACTACTATGATACATAGCGTGTATGAGCAGTGCGTATGTGTGTGTGTGGCATCACAGTAACTTAAATGGATCTTAAAGTACTTTAATCTGAGATTAAAAAAGAAAACATATACTGTATGTGAGCCAAAGAAGGATATGAAACAGTCATATTTATCATATTTATCATTTTTTAAAATTATTATCATCACATTTTTATGAGTAAGTCTACATTTCACATATATGCTACACCTTCAAAGGATCAAACCACACAAAATTTGGTTCTACGTTGTACATTCATGGTTTGTTTGGTTTTTCTTATTTTTTTAAATGGCATGTTGAAAGAATGAACAAGTCATTAAAAACAATTTAAACAGTGTAGTTCAATTATATGTCCGGTGCAATTTTGATGAAGATCTCAAATCTGTGGAAGAGAAAAACTGTTAATAATAACGTACTGTGCAATGGTAACAAAACGTCCCCTTGTCCAGTCTCGTTGATGTATTTACTGTTCAGAGTAGTGTGTGCCACGGACTCGTGTACGGATCTGTCGGTTTACTGTAAAACGTGTGACGTGTGCACCGCAGCACAACGCCCTGTGTCATGTGACATAGCTATGTAGAGCAGAATCACGAATTAGAGACTTTATGGAGACAACATGTATTATAACACTATGAGAAATAAAGATGAACATTTGTTTTTGTATGTGTGGTGTGTGTTTCTTTATAATCCTTTATGAAGTCATCTATCCATCCACCTGTCTGTCTGTCTATCCATTCATCCATCAACACCTCCATCTACCAAATGGTTCATCCACCAGACGATCCATCCATCCATCCATCCTTTAATTATACGTCTACCAAACATTCCATCCACCCATCCATCTACCTACCTGTGCATTTAGTATGGGCTGATATTCAAAATAACACGTCTTATAAAATAAAAATAAAAGCTAAGTGCAATTATTTACATCCCCCATGTTTTCTGGTTTACAATATGTGATATAATCTATCTATCTATATGTGATGTGTGTTTCTTTATAATCCATTATGAAGTCATCTATCCATCCACTTGTCTGTCTGTCCATCCATCCATCAAGAAATACATCCACCAAATGATTAATCCACTAAATGATCCATCTATCTATCTATCTATCTATCTATCTATCTATCCTTGCATCCACCCATCTATCCATCCATCCATCCACCCCATCCACAAATCCATCCTTCCATCTAGCCATCCATTTAGTATCCATCCATTTAATATTGACTGAAATTCAAAATAACATGGCTTACAACTGAGTGCAAAAGTTTGTCCCCCACCCCATGTTTTCTGTGTTAGAATATGTGTGGGTTTTTTTTGTTTTTTTTACATTCCTTTGCCAAGTCAGATCCATCCATCCAACCATCCATCCATCCAACCGTTAACCATACACCAACCCTGAATGACAATCTTATTCATTCATCTTCAGTAAGCACTATATGTTGGGCAGGGTGGGGAAGGTTCTGGAGACTATCCCGGGAACACTGGGCATGAGGCCTGGGAATACACTATGCACAGGAAGAACTTCACAGTGACTGACAATTTGAATGACAGGTCCATCCATCCTGGACAATCTTTTTTTGTTTTGTTTTTTTTTCTGAATAATTTTGGTTTCCTGTGGTCCCTTTGAGCCCCCTTGACTTCACCTTCCACCCCTTAACGGCATCCACGTTTCAAAAGTAGCCATTTGTTTGAATGTAATGAGAGGAATTGGTTACATTTCCAATAATATCCACACAGAGGCGTTAAAGAGCAGAAACGTAATAAATCATGGAATAGTGTATGGAGTATTCTGCCCAGGCATACACATAGGGCCAAATATTAAGGCCATTAACTAATACAGTAAACACTAAACAATACTAAACTCTAATAATCACGTCTCCAGCATGTATAAATCTGTTGCATATTAAGTCATAAAATGATAACACACACACACAAATTGTCAGAACTTTCACCTGTCAAAACTGATTCCTTGTACTATTCTTTCGAGGTGTCAGGGCATCATAGATCCGAATGCTCCACAGTGTGTTTGTCATATTTTGAGAAAATCCAGAACTAAATGCAAGTAAATAGAGCCCATTTAGAAAGTTTCCCCCTCTAAGATGGCGGTACCCGTGACGTATCTTACTCACATCTACGGGTACTTCCGCCCTTCTTGTGCGCCCCCGTGCACGTGCGGGGGTGAGTCCGTAATCAGCAGCGCTATAGCTGAATGACCTCAGAGGGAGAAGGAGCGCGCGCAGAGAGACAGAGAGAGGGACAGATTCGTTATTCACAGTAAGTGCACGAGGAGACCTGCACGAGAAGTTGGAGTTTGAACAGAACAGATTAGCACAAATCCTGTAAGTATTTCTCGACCTTCTTTCCCTTTTTTAGAAAACATTTTTTTTAAACGTGAAGCTTTAAACTAATTTAACTACTTGACGGAGTTTTTTTTCTGTCTTCTTGTGCGGGCGCTCTTTAATTTCTATTTGTAGTCATTTTTTACAAACTAAAACGTGCGTTATTAACGAGAGTCATTTTCTGATGAACAGGTTTAACTGTACATTCACTGTATAAAGCAATATTTATTGAGTTTTCATGTCTGATATATTTGATATATATTTCTAATGGATGCCTAGTATCATTAGAACTGGTGTTTATAGATTTGTATACATGTTCCTTAATGTTATAGACATCACCATGATGTTTTGGAGATATTTTATAGTTTGGTACTTCCAGGGAAATTATTTCATGACTCATCCTGTACTAGTCTTGAGTTAGACCAATTGGGTGTATATGCCCCGCCCCCAGGGCGTGTCTTCCTTTACAGTAGCAGCGATCTTAGGAGAAATATGTGCTTCTTTTGTGGTGCCTTCTACGTGATAATTTGAGAGCTGTAACGACGTCATTACCCACCTCGGCATGTTCTGAAAAGCTTGTGTTTTATTTGCTCTGTTGGAGCAAGTAAAGTTCACAAAAAGCTACTTTAAATGTACTTTTACAGCTACAGGCCTGAGTGGATACTGGTTCTGTTCTCTTATAATAAACTTTGAATATATTCAAGCAAGTTAGTTATACGAGTGATAACTCTAACGTCGATGATTAGCTACCTTTTCAAAATAGCGATTAGTATGTTCAGTGTTATAGATTTAACTATGTACAGTGTTTGCATGTTAACTGAAGCCAATACTGCTATAAATGAAGCTAAAAGTACAGAAGGGGGACTTTACCCTGTGTGATTCGACGTCACTCTGTATAAGGGGAAGGAACTAGTAGTTGAGAAGACGAACCCGAGCTGACGAGTTGAAATTTCAAGTTGAGGGGGCGTTTTCGGTTGTTTTTACTAGTTGGAGGCGGAGAATTTAAAATTCTCGACCCCTCGAACGCAGCAACAGTTTGACTTCCACAGAGTGAAGTCCCATGTAGTATCTCTACAGAGAGATTTCGAGTGGCATCACGTTTCCTGTGATTCACAGCGCAGTCACCATTTTGTGGGTCAAACAAAGTTTGTTCAGATCTTTGTGTAACAGGTCAGCATCACAGAAGCATCATTTATATACGCAACGACAAAAAAAAAGTTACACAAGACGTCGACTCGAAATCTAGGTATCGATTGACCCACAAAATGGCGGACGCCCCTCGTGACCCGGATGTAAACAAAGCGAGTGAAAACTATCTCTAGATTTATATTTAGCAGAAAAATAAATGCAGGTGTATGTCACGGTATTGGCGCTCGTGTGAGTAAACACAGAATCGTTCCAGAGAGAATCCCGTGCTGTACCGAAGGACCTCGTGATGTTTGGGAACTCGTACAAGACCACTTGTGTGTCACGTTTCTCACTCAGCTGATGTTCTGTAGATATTTAGGACACGTTTTCCATATAAAGGAAACAGGGTCAATTTCCCTAAGGTCGCAGCCATGAAACCTATTTAAAAAATCTCTGTCCTCGTTTTTTTTTTTTTTGTCTTCTTCTTTTTTTTTTCTTCACTCAGTGGAACAGCGCCACCAACGCATCGGGTTTTTCCGTCAAACCCTTCCGGCCCTTGTGACAGAGCGCTACATGTTCTGTGTTTTATCTTTTTTTCTTTCCGGCCTGGAACATTCACCAACCCATGTCTGGTTTAATTTATGATGTCATCCCATCTGCATATCTTCACTGTTGGCACAATTCAAGGAAATGGGCAACACGACGATCGTATAAAGTCGTTTTAGATCAAACTTTCGACAAGATAACGGACGGACGTTCGATTTGAACCCTATTGGTCTGAATTAAAAGCCTTCGCACACGTAAACCTAAGAATATTAAGGAGCTTAAAAATGTAAAGAAGGGTCCGAGATCCTCTACATGTGTCTTTAATCGTGTTAGAAATGCGTCAGTTATTTGTCTTTTTTCCTTTTTTTTCCCATGTTTTAAAAGATATCTGGTTAACGCTGTACAGCATTACGCTTTGGCAATATGATAACCTAATATCAATATTATAATAAATGTTCTCCTAGTACACGGAACCTGAGGTGACAAAAGTATTATAACAGGTTTATAACAGTTATACACGCTAACCTTTTATTTAACGCAGCTGATTAGATGTTAGTTTTGCACTGATTTGAAACGACAGATATTTTGTAAATTTTCCAATCTTCCAGAGACTGCGAGTTCAAATCCAGATGATGCCAGATGGACCCAGAAGTCCAAGAAAACAACTCTCTCTCTCTCTCTCTCTCTCTCCCCTGTCAATCACAGAGATACTAGCCAATCATGGAAGTCTGCGAGCTCTTGTATGTGGAAGGGAGCAGATAGTGCTGTTAGCAAACTTATGTATCGTGATGCACATCTTACATCGTAGAAACATCTTTACGTATCATGCTATAATATTTGTCATATCACCTGCCCCTGATGTACATGACTTGTTGATGGCGTCGATTATTTTTTTCTTCCAAGAATAATCTCCGAACCGTATAATGCCAAGGTATCGATATTGTCATGGGTGTCGTCTTCGAGTCTCGCAGTGTGATATTTTTGTCTTGTTTATGATCAAGGCATCATACGCATTGCATCTACTGCACACTTTATATTTTCTTCCTCGTGTGTTTGTCCGGTTCTCTTCCTGTTCCTGGTTTGGCCTGTGATGATGATCGGAATGATCGGAAACGCCATAATATGCATGTTTTCTTACATCCAAATGCCGCTTTCCTCTCTTTGTTTCAAAGTCATAAGCCAAGTCATGTATCATAAAGGTTCTCCTCAGTTCTTCTCATTTCCCTCCGTTTTCTGTACCTCCCATACTCCTACTATGATCCTTCCATCTGTTCAGTTCCATGGCCGTTTCTCCTCATGCTTGCCACTGTGCCATTTGATTAAACATCTTTTTTGCTCGAATGAAGCTCAGATTTAGCCCAAGGCCTCCGGAAACGTGTAATTTTACAGAAACTACAATTTAAGCAGTTATTAAAAGTCGAGGGCCAGCGGTGGTCAGACCAGAGTTTTCCAGTTGCTTGGTTTTGTTGGGGTTTTTTTTGGCTCTGCTGGCGAATACACTAAATTGAAGTCTTAATGCTGTTTTCTCCAGTCTGTAATTTGATATCGGATTACTTACTGCATGCACACTGTTTTCAGTCTCTCAGAAAAATCACTGCTGCTTCGTGGCCTCATGTCTTTGATCTTCAATGATCATGCTGAATAAACCACTTGGAGGCAACGGATGCAGAAATACATTCATTTGACTCAGTATTGTTGTTAGATTCTAATCGAATTCA
The DNA here is from genome assembly GCF_001660625.3 of Ictalurus punctatus. Classification (NCBI taxonomy): domain Eukaryota; kingdom Metazoa; phylum Chordata; class Actinopteri; order Siluriformes; family Ictaluridae; genus Ictalurus; species Ictalurus punctatus. The sequence continues at coordinate 14,613,606 of NC_030427.2, read as the reverse complement.
CATCGACGCAGCTTTATTGGACTAATGCTGGAACTGCGTTAATGTCATTACCTCTCAATTTTCTTCTGAAATGTCAAAAGGCTCTCAAAGAATCATTTGCTCTTGTACCCGAAACAATTTCTTTTTCCTAGTAGGTCTTGTTTTTTTTTTTTGTTTGTTTGTTTGTTTTGTTTTGTACGTGTCTCTGAATGATTTCAGCCCGCTGTCGAGTTCTGGCTCATGAAACCTTCACGTGTCGACTTCAGGGTTTGTAAAGGAGCTAGATTTCTAAATTTGGAGATCATTACACCTTTATGTAAGGTTATGTCATTTTACAGTGCCTAGAAAAGTTGTATATAAGTCATATGTATATATGTATGAAACTATGATTGTAGAAAGGGCCGAATATGGAAAGATTTTTTTTTTTTTTTTTTTAAGAATGAAACAACATTTTCACGTTTGTAAATTTTTCCGAATGCAATCACAAACTGTTGATTAGCCAGCTGTCTGTTTCAGCATGTTTTTCACGTTTGTGAACTCCTCCCAGTAAAATTTCCGTCCTCCTTCTAGGAAAACCCAAAGAAAACGTCCCCTTCAACTCGGAATTTTTCATCACGGCGTCAGAAAGGTTTCCTCAACCCCGAGTTCAGCAACTGACGTCAAATCAGAATGACCGCCCACAGCATGAACAATAAACACAGTAGCACTTCTTACCTTGAAATGAGTTGTACTGTACAGCCCGTCCTGGATTTTGCGATCGCAGAAATGAACGCAAAATCAAGCAAACTCTGCAATACTTGGAGGAGCTCGCGATTTTTCTAAATTTCCGCAGGATCTCCGGCAGATTTGGGCCGAGGCGCGTCATGTGACGTCATCGCGACGCGCATACAGCCAAAGCCCTCTTCGATTCGTGTGCGTCGAACACGAGTACAGCTAAGAGGTCTCATTCACAAACAAACGTCACTGCGAAAGACTGCGCAAGACTATTTCGTGCGATTGCAATTGCACTTTCAATTGCGAAAGCACAAAATGCTCCGCAAGTCGCATCGCAAATTTCGAAAAAAGCAGCAGCAAAATGGCGCATTTTTGGCCGCAACAATCAAAAACAACTCCATGAAATCCTGTACGGACTGAGTGTAGTTGCAAGTGTTAGCTTTCGATCAATCAGCATGCTTGTAAATCTATATCTGACTATACAGTTCACTGTTTTGAGGAGGAAAACATACAAGATGGACATGGAGGTGTCCACAGAGGTCGAACATGTCGTAATTCAGAGTTTCGAGGTAAGTTGAATGCTGTAACGTTGGTTACAGTTCCACCAAATCCAAACAGAAAAAGGCATTCTACCATGAAAGTAGCAGAAAATTGGTTCAGTTGAACTACAAACGTACAAATCCTGACAGGTCGGTTAAGCAAAATCGGGTTCATATGTGGCGATGTGCCGCGAAACCCCACATGCTGGAGATTTATTCTGGGCTCCACACCACGTTCCGCAGGGCGCCTGTCTAGTATAGAAGCCTTCCAGGATAAATAAAGATGACATCGAGTGAGATACTTTGAAACGAATGCTTAAAGAACGCTCAGAGAACGTTTAAAGAACGCGCAAGCCGTGTTTTCTTGTGAAGTTTTTGTTATTTATTTATTCTGTGGTTTCCCCAGCCTTCTCCTTCTTTATCGTGTCTGCGGTAAAGGGTTAACCCTTTCGTGTGTGTAACGGCAAACAGGCACGTGGTTCTAGTTATCTCGCATCATACAGCAGTCATGTACGAGGAGACAATCTGCTGTTCGTGACCCCACTTCCTCCTGCGGCGTACATCAGCGTTCAGGAAGCGGTACCGGATGCAGAAACGGCACCACCGTGGACGGCCTCGTTCTCTGTGAAGTCTCCTCCATGATGCGTTTCAGAGCCCACGTCTCCGAGCAGTAGGATGTGGTCTCTGTCTCTTTCAAATCCGAGCGATTAGTATCAGACCCCGGCTAGCTTCATGCCCCAGTTTAAAGCGAGGCTGGAACGGATTAGGGTTTGCCGCTCAGCCAGGTGCTAACTAATCGATCCCAGCAAGTTTTTTCTTCCCCTCCCAAAGACTGTGGTCAGTGCATGGGTGTAGGACACACGTCGTTGCGCTCTAATTTATCCATTTAGCGCACATGGAGGCTCCTTAGATGTTTCTCAACTCTTTACAGCCCGTGCCTGTCACTGAGCTTAGTGGTGGGCGGTACACCAGTATAAATGAGATGCTGGTGGAAATTTGTGGCATGTAGCAGTCATGCTGGTGTGTTTCCTCAGAAACCAGGAGCCTCTCAAATCCACAAATGAAATGCTGACTTGGAAATAACCGGTTTACAGAGCTGTCTATTAGCCTTATTCAATATATTAATAAAGATGGATATTTTAATTACTTTTGATATTTTAATAATAATATTTTCAAACCACATGCTGTTGATTCGGTTAAGTTTTCTACCGTATGAATCTGAATGTATTTTTTTTTTAAATAGATTTTTCCAGCGTTGATTTACTTTGTAGGCGATAAATTTAAGTATCATCGAGCTAACTTTTTATTGTTTTGTTTTAAATTCAACACTACTGTTTTACTGTTTCTCGGCCAACCTTCATATTGATACACATCAGGTGCGCAGAAATGTCGTGTCGTGTCGTATTATTGCCCAATCACCCAGACCTAATCCGATTAAACAATACACTTCAATCAACTTTACATTATAATGTCGTTATCGTTTCTACAGTAGCAAGGTATGTGAGGACTTGTACGGTGGATGCTTGACAGAAACGGATTGAAAAATGTGCGTAATTGTTGCTAAGGTAAAGTTTCCTGTGAGGATAATGAGTTTCGTTAACATTTATGGAAGGAGTCTCCAGTGTCAGAGGTAAAGCTGTAACTTTACGTTTTCTGTTGCTTCTCGGTAACATGACAAGCTCTGTTTTTTTCTTGTGTGTGTGGTCTTTTTAACTTCAAAAGTTTAAAAAAAAAGAGCATATGTTTATAGCAGCTATAACATACAGTCCCCTCCACAACTATTGGAACGGCATGGCCAATTCATTTGTTTTTGCTGTAGACTGAAGACACATGGGTTTGACCAAACGTTTGGCCAAAATGTGGAGAAAGAAAGGATCTGCTCATGATCCAAAACATACAAGCTCATCTGTGAAACATGGTGGCGGTAGCGTCATGGCTTGGGCTTGCATGACTGCTTCTTGAATAGGGTCAGTAATCTTTACTGATGATGTAACGCATGATGGTGGAAGTAGAATGAATTCAGAAGTTTACATGAACACTTTGTCTGCCAGTGAGTCGCGGTCATGATGCAATTATTGCAATCAAGGGATATGCAACCGAATATTAAGTGTTATTTACTTTCATTTACGTCAAGGTTTATCCGATACTTTTGCTCACCTAAACATTGGGTGGTTTTATACAAAAGGTTCGATGTTTTACGTAAATACCAGGAAATAATAAATAAATAAATCCTAAACTCTCATCTCACATCCATCTTTTGATCTCAAACCTAAATGGCTTTGGTGTCTAGCACAAACCAATGAATTGACCTTGCCGTTCCAATAGTTTTGGAGGGGACTGCAGGTTTCGATTAAATACAGCAACTATAAATTCTTTCGTTCGTTCGTCGACAGATTGCTGTGGTGTAAAAGGAGCGAAAGGTTTTGTTGGACATGCTGTTACAGGGGACTTTGTGTCAGGCTGAATCACACCATGGTGGTGTTGATTTATTTTCTTATAACTCACGCCCTGTCGTGATTTACTCCTCACTTGAGCACTAGGTTTTATCTCCCGCTTGTAGTTTACAAAAAGCTCCTTATTCCGTATCCCGATTGTAAAAGCTTAGCAGTCGTCCTCGCTCCGTTTCACATGGCTGGCAGCTGCAGTTCTGTGGCTGTGCGGCGAGGAAATCGCCAGAGACCACAGGCTTTCGTCTGGACCCGAGTGTTCATTATGAGCGCTTTAAAGCACAAACCGCTGATCTGCACCGTACAATTTTAATAATGCCGGACTTATTTTCCCATGAGCTATCCTGTACACTATTCAGGTCTTTTACCCAACCGGGACTGAAGGAGATTTGAGAGCTAAATAACAGTTTCATAAGGAAAAATTGAGAAAACCTTAAACAGGAAGTCAGAATTTATTGATGCAGAAACTAGAGTTATAATACATGACGTGTCTTTGAATAAGCTCTCTGCCTGGATAGAACCTTTTGTATTGCCACATCCATCGGTATATATAGGCTAAAAGATGACCTGAGCTTGTGAGATTCAATCAGGAACAGGACAGATGGGCGGGGCTTATGTGGCAAGTTCAGGCTCACTGACATCACGGTAGACACGGCAGCATTTCTTCTGATTGTTCATATTGGAGATATTGTTGGCGTTTTACGAATCGGAAATCGCACTCACTTGTTTGGCAGTGCATATTACAACTAGGGGGGAGGGGATACAAAATCTGTTCGGGGGATACGACAGAAGTGGGAGGCAGAACTCTTGAATTCTCCATTCTGATTGGTCAGAACGTGTTGGTTAATATAATGAAGGTTTTAATAATTCACAGGTTTCAATTATTGCAATTGTCCTAAATGTTTCTACAGTATGAACGTACGCCTTGACTTGTATGATGGACGATCTACATTCATTAAGTCTAACGATAAATGATTATATACATATATATATATATATATATATATATATATATATATATATATATATATATATATATATAAAATAAAAATCAATCAATCAATAAATAGAACGTTGTAGCTGTTGTGCGTGTTAACTTGTTTAGCAGAACGATGAACAACAATAGGCGTGGCTACCAATGGATAAATCGTATGACTTTCTGAATAAGTGTTCTTTAATAAACAAAAACAAATAGTAAACATTAGCAAATTGCTGTAGTAGTCTAAGAGGAATAAAACATTCCTGGATTTGCTGTTACAGGAAAGTAATCAACATGGTGGTGGTAACAGTTGCTCCGCGTCATCACACCACCCCGTTGCTGATGTATGGTATTTCTTACGGATTCACAGAGATGGTGAAAAAAAACGATTAAACTGTTCATTCTTTCATTTCCTTCTTCTTCTTTTTTTTCATCTTAAACACTGTTTTTTCATTCCTGTCGCATTGTAATGTAGGAACGTTTGTGAAAACTAAAACTGAATGGGTGTTCTTTTTTGTTTGTTTCTTTCTTTCTTTCTTAAACCTGTGCACTCAAATGTAGCTTTCGAGTCAAGTCACTGTTAGGATTTGACTTGTCTTTTCTTTCACAAAGTAGAGAGAGCTGTAATAAAAATGATTATGCAGTTAGTTGAGGAAATGGTGTTTGTTTCTGGCAGTTGAATCTAAGGCTGGACGAGAATTATCGTCTGCGAAATGACAAAATGAATTTAATTGTGCTGTGTACGAGAAGGGTCTTTTTTCCATTTTAATGGCATGTCACACAAATCCTAGTGCTGTTTATGGACAAAATCTGCTTCCTGAAGGTCAGACAAAAACAACGCGTCCAGGAAATGTAGAAGGACACCAGGAAATTGCCATCAGCGTCTAAACAATCCTCGGGATTATCGAGTTAAAACAAAATGTATGGATTTCCTCGTTGCATCCGTCCTGATTAAGGCTTTGTTTTTGTTTTGTTTTTTCTCCACAGAATTAGAGTGAATATAAAAAAACAGAGGTGGAGAAAGAGAGGATTTTGTCATGCGTAAGGCAGGACAGAGGACTGTGCAGGAGCGAGGAGGAAGAGGGAGGAAGAAGGATGCAGGTAAGAATGGAGACCTCGTTTTCTATCCACAGGCAGCAAAGAGTAACACTCAATATGCGTCTGACATAATGGACTGGATTTTCCTGCTGTTTTGTGGTGAAGCGAGAGTTACTGTTACAGCTCTATACACACATTATCAAAGTTATTCTATTTAGGGGTCCAAGCACCAAATAGACACGGACCTGTGTTCAGTCAGCGGAAATTTCAGGAAATAGAACGCTCCGTGGCTGCAGGCGAATATTATATAAAGAATCAAATGACTGTTCATGAAATAACTTCGTACTAATGGGGTTTGTGGAATTTAATTTACAGTTAAAGGGCCCCCTGGCTACAAAAAGGTTGTCCTAGTCGTGCCCCTGTGTCCTTTCTCCATCATGTAACTCTAAGTGTGAAAATTAGAAGGATCTCTTCGGACACTGTAGAGTAAAACTCCACTAAAAAGTAGTTTCTTTTGCGTCATGTTACTTTAATAGGCCACATCACATTAAATTGTTCATGGAAATACACATTACACAGCACACCATCATCAATGTGAGGCACACAGAGCCAAGGGAGATCGATACTTTTAGTGAAAATAGGGCGAGTGCAGGCTTTGGAGTCGAAATGTTTACGTGGATAACTCTGAAATAAGCGGTATAATGGGAATAGAGTGCACAATGCCGTTATGACACCCTATGTAGTGATCGTACGTAGAGAATAGGACGCCATTTTAAGATGGCTCATGGGGAATAAATATAAAACCAGGCATTACCGTGGCTGGATAAATAAAAAGTCAATCTAATCAATTAACATTTTGCGATGTCGTGTCGAAGTAGGCAGAAAAGGGACTTTTGTTGGAAAGAGAACACTACACTAATGATATTAGCAAAAAAATGGTGGATTGGATATATATCCGATATCAGATCTTGTAACATATGGCAAAGCCTGGAATTGGATTTGAGATTAGAAATGTATTTGTTGCTAATGGAAATGTGTCCATATAAAGAGTCTTGACCGATTTGATTATATTTGTACTTTGGTATATTTCTTGTATTTACAATGTAAGTGATATTTGTATGGAAGAGTTTAAATATGAAGAGCTTCAGTTAGAACAACAACAAAAAAACATTTTAAAGCTTAAAGAAAACAATATCGGATGAGTATCGATATCGGCTGACACTCGTATCGTGCCGTCTCTAAAGATCAGCGCGCCATATACTGTGAGATAGATAGAAACACCGGAGATATTAGTAATGATTCCATAATGATCACCTTCGACCAATCAGTGATCCGCACTATTTTTAACTCCACCCATACGTCCTTGATCCCTGATTGGTACACCTGGTAGCTGGGGAAGAAGAGTAACTAAATTCAACGTAGGTACTGACAATGTAAAAATGATCAAATGTAGGAGCAGGGATTTGTTGTTGTATTACAAATCCATATTACATCATCCAGGGGAAAAGCGCTGCTGATTGACTGATGTGCGGAGAAGCTTATGAGTCCTGTACGGTGTGTGCTTGTGTATATTTCACACCGAATCATGCCTTAGATCTCAGCTTGGCTCAGCGGGTGTAATCCTAGTAAATATGTTCATCATTCAGTAAATCTTCACTGCATGTGGATCTGGGAAACACCTCTGGCCGATTATAATCCGATTGGCTGAAGAAGTGTTTCACATGCTTCGCTTCACGTGACGTCGCATCTTCCACGGCCGACACTGTAACGGTACGGTCTGGCCCTGATTTCTCTCCCCGAAGACTCTCCTCTATAATGGAGACGCTCCAATTAACCTCGTTCATCCTCTCCTGCGCTTAACGTCACTCACTCGGCCACTTTAAATGTGTCACGTCAAAGTCTGAGAGCCGGCAAACAAACCGCACCTGACCCACATGTCAGGTCTAAAGTTTTATTTAAAGTTTCCATAAGCAGGACTGAGTAAAAAAAAATAGGCTGATTTATTTATTTTTTTTAAATAATAAATTTGCCTTAATTGTTGTTTTATTTCTTATACAGTATGCTATTGGGGGGGGAGTACATTTAACATATCCAAGATTTGCAAAAAAGAAAATAAAACGTGATAAAAGAGAAATTGTATGTCGTTAAAGAAAGTAATAAAAACAAAATGGAGGCTGCATGCTATGACAGAAGTACAAGAGAGCCAAAACTGTAGCAGGATCTCAAACTTGTCGATTTTCTTAAAAAAAAAAAACCAAACAAACAATAAAAATATTGCACCGTAAGAGAATTTTAGACGTAAAGATCACTCATGCCAAATAGAGATGTTATTTATTTATTTTTAATATTAGTATTGCTGTTTGGAAAGGTTTCATTGTGTTGACTCAACGCAACAAAACGGACAGAAGTCATTCGTATTCAGTGAGACCTGACGATTTCTGTTGACTCAAAGTGGGCGGGGCAAGAGATGTAAATGAGATACGTAACGATTTGCTGACTAGCAGCAAGACCTCCGTGAGAGACGCCGAGGAGTTTCTTTTTTTTCCCTTCTCGATTATGGGACATGATCCGTGATTGTTGGTTCCACGTTGCATATCCTGAACCAGTCGACCCTTCTCACTGTGCCATTACCGGTGCTACGTATTCGATTTTTTCGCAGGAAGACCTCTTCTCACATGGCTAGCTTTGCTATCAATGAAAACATGGTGACTGACAGTGAAATAAATATAGGATACACCCATTAGCTATGAGTATTACACAATTTGAGCAAAACAAGACGATTATTCACTGGCAGAGGAACACTTTTTCCAAGTTAGAATGATAAAGGTATTGATTTGATGCAGGGATGTTTTAGAGTGACGAAGCCAGAAAAGAATTTCAGATGGATCAGAGGCAAATATTCTAAATATCACCAGCACGTGATCTGTACAATTAAAGTGTGATTCAGTATTGATCATTTAATTATGTCAGGGATGAGCTACCAACATGCCACCCGAGCTTACCAATTGTAATAATGTTAAACGGGTCATGATGTGTGTTTATTTTTAACTAATTCATTATTTATTTCAAATTTGATTATCTTCCCTGAGGTGTAATTATAATATTAGTAAAGTTTTTTGCACAGAAAGCATGCAAAATTGAGTAATTCATGACCCTTTCCCACCCTGTCTCTAACCCTCCCACTGAAACGATCTTTTTTTGTGGCCTTTACCTTTAAGGCTTCAATGTAACCACCCACTGCTATGATTGGCTAACATCTGTGCCTATGAATTAAATATCAACGCCACCTGCCATAACACGTGCAGAACTGTTCTCAGTGACCGAGCTCCAGTGGGCGGGGCCAACGGTGAGATTGTGTAAAAGTAGGTGTCGATGTCTTGCTGTTGGGCCAGTCATATGCAAATGTATTTGTGATGTCACAAATCCCGCCACATCCAAACGAGCTGTTTTTGGAGCTTAGTTAAATAAATGCTCTTTTTGTACAGAGGAGGACGCATGAAGCTATGAAACTTGCTGGATGTTTTAATCATACAGTGAATGAGGACGACTCCAAGCGGTGCAGCCTGGAGATTGCTGAGGATGGTGCCGCTTGAAGTTCCACGGAAATGGTTTTGGACCTCGATTCCACATGAACAGTTGTGCTATGGTGCTGGGACTATGGATGCTACTATGGCCTCAGGACTGCAATTACTACATACAGTTTTGCACTCAAGTCTCCTTTAGTGAACAGTGGACTAGTTCATCAAAACAGACTTCATATAAACCCATAATGAACTTCCCTTTACTTTCACATATCCGATGTTACCAGATGAGGATGGGTTTCCTTCTGAGTCTGGTTCCTCTCAAGATTTCTTCCTCATTTCATCTTAGGGAGTTTTTCCTCACCACCGTCGCCACCAGCTTGCTCAACAGGGATAAATTCACACACTTAAAATCTCTATCCAGTGTTTATATGCTTCTGTAAAGCTGCTTCGAGACAATGTCCATTGTTAAAAGCGCTATACAAATAAAATGGAATTGAATTGAACTGACCTCTTATATGTCAAAAGATCAAGGAAAATTCTCATGTCATGACCTTTTTAATAGTAGGAAATCAAACACTTTTATGAGCGTGGAAATGAATAAAATGACTTGCTAGTAGTAATAAAGAGCAACGGTCATAGTAGCTCTCAAACCGAAACAGGGTTTGAAACAGAAAACGCACGATCCCGATTTGTTGACCTTGCTTTGTTGCCAGATCCAGAGATGCGTTCGTTTGACGTGTGGGTGCGGTTCGATATGGAGGAATCCTAATGATGACTTTGTTGAGCTAAATACTGACTAAATATTTTCTTCCTTATATGTCTGTGACATTTTTTAAAAATGAATTTAAAGAGAAATTTGAAGAAGAAACTCTGTAATGCAATCATTTAAACCACTTTATCCTGTCTGAATGTCTACACAGGATATAACTAGATTTATATTATTATTATTAATAATCTGATTCGCTGTGGACGATATTATCCCGTCATAACTCGCTGGACAAAGCAGTAAGCGATGAGCAGCGAGTTTGTGTGATTGATTTTTCGATTTATTGGCACTTGCGTCTCCTGCAGCGTTCGCTACTCTCACAAAGCCTCCTGTGTTCCTCGTGACGGCGTTTCTGCAGCCCAGAGCCAAGCTGAGAGGAACGAGTGGAAACTTGGCACCTCAGCGGCAGACACCGCAACGCAGCGGGGTTATTAGCTTCTAGATTCCCTTAAACACACAATCGATTACGTAACCACTCTCAGAGCCGCGAGAACTGCACTCGGTTTTATAGGCTTTTCACTCAGTGAGTCACTCGCTGTTCACTTTCTCTCTCATTCACACGCTCCCACGTTCACTCACTCACACACACACACTCACACACACACACAGGCCACAAGACCTTTTCACGTGATGTTTTGCACTAAAAAAGCTCACAGTGAACACAGCGCTAGGGCTGGGTCGATCGGATCATACACTATCGATCATGATAAATTAGCGCACGGTACACTTTTTTGCGATATCGGGATTTCTTACCGGGTATTTAAAAAAAAAAAAAAAAAATGTTATGACAAACTCTAACTGGAAGCTGCTGATGTGTAGTTTTTTTTTTTATTGAAATTTATTACATTAAAAAAATTCTCCTTTTTAGTTTTAAGTCATGTATGTTTTTTTTCTAGACGTTAAATTAGAATTATCATTGTACCCCCATAAAAAAAAATAAAAAATAAAAATGCAAAATGCTTTGTCGATCTTTTATTTTTAACAACAATCCTCCATAATTGCTCAATAGTAGAGGCGGGCGAAATGGCCAAAATATCATATCACGATGCTTACAGTATGATGCACAATATACATCACGACATATAAAACTGCTAACATCCCGCCAGCGAACGAGTTGCATTTACAAACACAAACGCACAAAAAAAAACACAATGAAAAACTGGGTGCACTGATACTTTTAATCCGTGTCTAGAGGGAGAAATATAAAATATATATAGAAAAAAAAAAACAATTGTAATTGTTGTTGTTGTTTTTTCTTGCTTTCCTCCATCGACTTTGTGGAAATCGAGTATTGGATTTTAGGATTCTTTCTGCTTCTGGAGCGGAGACTTGGTAAAGGTTGCTTCTGTGGGTTTAGTTTGATGTTGGAGAGGTGCAGACTGATATATGGTGTAGCCCCAGGGTTAGGTAAGGAATCTGTGTGTGTGTGTGTGTGTGTGTGAGAGAGAGAGAGAGAGAGAGATGGGCCTGTCGGAGCAGGCCGACTCCTCTGCGCTCTCACTCTATTCATGTTGTGAGTAAGCAGGTTTAGTTGTTGTTGTTGTTAGATGTTGTCTCAGCTGTGATGGTGCCCACGTCCCCGCTGACTCAGCAGTCTCGTACTCTTTGTCTCTCCACACACTCCAGAAATGTTTATTCTGCTCGTTCTGATGCATTATCGTTTCTATAGTAACAGCTCGTTCACAGTGGACAAAATGTGTAATCGTTGATGCAATTAAACTTTCTGTAAGCAGGCGTCTCTTTTAAAGCATTTACGGAAGGAGTCTCCAGTGTCAGCATTAAATAAATGTAGCTATAAATGGATAAACAGTATGACATGTCGTTCTTTAACAGGTATAAAATGATTAGAGTGGCATGTTGCGGTGGTGTAAGAGGAATAAAACACTTCAGGACGTGCTGTTGTAGGAAAATAATCAACTTCAGGGTGGTAACAGTAACTCAGATTCATCACAGAACCTGATTATTTTCCTATAACAGCACAACCCAAGGATTTTAAAATCGGATTGTCTGACATCTGGCAACCCTAAAACATGTTGTATTTTTTAATCCGTGAAATGATGTTGTTCTCCATCGTTCATTGTTCTTTTTTTTATTGGATAAGCTCGCAGATGACACACCTCTTTCACCACTATTTTCTTTCTTATGTTAAACAAATTAGACACACACAAAAAAACCCCAACGTAACGTGTAAACGTGCCTGTAGTGTAAATCACCGTAGCATTAAAAAACAAGCTAATGAGTCAACTGTGGAGTAATTGAGGAGCCTTGTGAAAATTGATGGCTTCTTGAAAGTGAGCGTAGACGGATGTTTAAACGAGTCCGGATGTCAGCGGATGGTGGATTTTATCAGCGTAATAACTGCAAGATGTTAAACGCTTTCTTTTGTTGCGCGAGTCCCAGATGTGCTCGCCTGCTGTGTATTTACATCTCCATTTAATTGCCCCCCCCCTCTTTCCCCAAGATGTGTTTTCTAAACATGTCGGTATGTTCCTGCATGGCGTCAAACCACGGGCGTACAAATGTCTCCGTACATTACGTTCTGGGGAAACTGACTCGTTAAAGCCTTTCAGCAACAACAAAAACAAAAAAACAAACTACAATTTTTTGTTTTCTGTTTGAACATTCCAGAATTCGGATTTAGATTCTCTCCCCGCTTTAGGACCAGAGAGCTACAAAATGCAAACGTTGTCACTTAACGATGAAGCACTCTCAACTCAAGTGGATTATCGTGAATGCTCAGTGAACTCTCAACAACGTCACAACAACATCTAAGGGTGTGAAAACTTTTGCTCGCCACAGCTGCCTTCTGGTAAACATCCGTAAATCACTGTGGGCGTGCTGTAATTAAAGGAAAAGGAAGGAAGCTAAGAACTGGGGTGTGTGGTGTGGACAAACATGACATGCTTCATTTCAACCCTTTTATATTTAGATGACTTCCTGCTTCCTGAGCAGTCGACAGGAAGTGTTCTGTTTTTTTTCCCTCTTTCTTTCCTAGTGACAAAAGATAACATCATCTGGGATTAAACAACGGCACACGAAGACACCCTGATCGTCATTTTACACTTTCACCTTGATGTCCGAAAGCTCCAGACTCGTCCTCTGGATTGAATCCTGGATTCTGATTGGTCACAATAACATAACAGCAGCTCTGACACAAGCGCGTGTTTATAGTAACGCGTTCGTTCTAATATCTTGCCGTTTCTAGAGTAACGGCTTATAAGCGGATCAAAAACCGCGTAATGGTTGATGTTTTCCGTAAGGAGACGTTTATGGAATGTGTCGTAGCGTGTCGTAAGAAACGTTTCCGACATCTTCAGGACAGAAGGGTTTACGCTTTGCGGTCCGGTTTAGAATCGAATCGAATAGAAACCTTTTGTCATTGCAACTACATACCAACATACCAACTACCCCGCTAAACCACAGCAGATGAAATAAGAAAGTGCAAGTTTAAGGGTTTCAAACGGTTATTGTGCAATCCACAGTAAGTGTTGTATATCAATAGTACGAATAGCCCTTAGTGTAGGGACTGGATGGCTTTTGGATAGAAACTGTTCACGAATCTGGCAGTGCGCATTTTAATTGCCCTGTATTGCCTTCCTGAGGGCAGGAGGGCAAACTAGGGTGAGAAGAGTGCTTAACAGTGTTTTTCGCTCTGGGTAGGTATCGGGTGTTTGCAATGTCCTGTAGTGAGGGGAGAGGGCAGCCAGTGATGTTCCGCGCTGTACTGATGACCCTCTGTCGAGCTTTTTTGTCAGCTTCTGAGCAGCCCCCATACCACAGTATGTTAAAACACTCTCTGTAGCACAGCGGGAGAAGGCCACCAGTCGCTTTGGACACAGTTTTTTCTTTAGGACTCGTAACATGACAAGCTGCAGGGGAGAGGGAGGCTGGTGAACAAGTGAGGTTTTATAGCTGCTGTAAGAGATGTAGGCAAGAAGAGAAAATAACTCGACGTCAAACGTAACTGCATATGGATAAAAAGCTGTAATGCGCAAACTGCTGTGGTGTAAAAGAGGAATAAAGCACGTCAAGACGTGCTGTTAAAGGGGTGGGAACGGAAACTCCGCTGCATCACTGTCGTCGATTATTTTCCTGTATCCGTATGCGGCTAAGCGTTTTATCCCTGGCTTTAGTTCGTGTTAACGCTCGAATTGTTGCATTATTGTCGGACGTTTATATTTTGTTATAATTTACGTCTAGTTTGTTTCTTTTTACTATATAAGCACCGTCATAAGAGGGGATCACCCCCACGAATCTCTCCCTTTATTAGCTCAGATAAAAAGCTCAGCATTAGCGTCTCGCTCCGTTGCACACAGCTAAAACAGAGCTTTTTATATTAATGTTGTCGGAAGGCTTTCATGTAAAAAAAAAACCCTGGATCCAAAGCCGTGGGTAGTGCATGCCTCTGAAATTCCTGACACCTTGCAGACTTTCTGTGCCGCGTGAGTCTGAGGGAGAACTCTGTGAATTTCAGCACAGCTTCTCCGCAACACGACGGGACAAAATGTTGGCTCGGCCAGAATCCGATATTTGTTCAGAGCGACGGTGTGAAGTCAGCCTAGTAATCCCGGTTAAAACGAGTCGCCGGGAACGTTCGCTCTCATTCTGTCGGCACGTATTTAGCTGCAGCACGGCACCAAACCCTGATTTCCACCACGTATGAATGATTTATAGCTGGATAAATATTTAATCTCGGCTGAATGAGGCAGTAAGGGGAGTGGAGCGGAGTAGAAATATAGAACTGACTGCAGTATTATGAACACAGGCATAAAATACATAGACTGCTGACACATTTCTAATGTACCGGTGTAATCATTTCAACTCGGGGTGGGCGATATAGCAGGAATGTCACAGGACACTTACACAATACTCAGATCGAACAATGTGTATTGCGATGGAATTTATTCGGAAATTGTTCTCAGGAACGTTTAAGCAACACGTGTGTTAGTCCTGTTTGTTTTGTAACAAAACGTTCGCTCCTGAGTTACTTAAGTAGGCTCACTACTTACTTCAGATCGTATAATCATCAATGAGTTACTGCGATCTATTTATTTATTTATTTATTTATTTATTTACACGCTCAAGTTAAAATCACTCACAGTCCCCTACGAACCTATTGGAACGACAAGGCCGGTTCGTTTTTTTTTTTTTTTTTTGGTGCTGTAGACAGAACACATTTGGGTTTGAGATCAAAAGATGAATATGAGAAGAGATGTTAGAATTTCAGCTTTTATCTCCTGGTCTCTCTATGTAGCTGTGTTAAACATTATAGAACATTTCGTTTGTATCAGACCACCCAATTTGTAGGCGAGCACAAATCTTAGAACATGCAACTGACAGGTGTTTCTTGTTACCCAGGTGTGTCCTGTTAGATTGATTGTTTATATCAGGGGTGTCCGATCTTATCCGGAAAGGGCCGGTGTGGGTGCAGGTTTTCATTCCAACCAATCAGGAGCCACACATGATTCCACCTGTTTAATCTTTTGGCTTTCAATAGACTCAGGTGTGATTCGGTTCTGCGTGGTCGGACTGAAAACCTTCACCCACACCGGCCCTTTCAGAATAAGATCGGACACCCCTGGTTTAAACAGTAAATAGCCCTTGGTTAAAGCCGTCAGTTTCACCTGTGAAGACTGCATTTGTTGTTAAAAAGGATAAACCAACATGAAGACCAGAAAGCTGTATATGGGAGAAAAGTAAACCTTGGCCTGTATTAATTAAACCTTGGGGCTGTATTAATTCAAATACACACCATTTTAATAAAAACTCAGTCGCCTCATTGTGTTGACTTGAACATGATCCATAAATTAAACATTATACTAGCCGTTCAATTAGGGCAAAAGTAACGGCGCACTATAAAAGGAGGAGGAATTTAGTGCATGTTCGCCTTTCCGTGAGCTTTGCCTTTTATGGAGTTTTGTGGGTGGGGCTAAATGTAAACGTGAACCTGTTTTATGAATCTGGTTTTGGATGAAAACGTACACACACACCTCTTCTAATGTGTAATAAATGAATAGTAAATAGAATTACATTCTTAATCGTGCACCACGCCGTAGTTTCACTACATCCTGAATCGCTCGTATGTCCTCCTCCTTTTAAACGCGACGCACTTGCCTGGGAGTCGAAACAGACGACCGTAAGTCGTGCGCTTTAACGTCAGTTTCCAAAAGCCGTATTCGGTGTTCTGCTCTCACGCAATCGCTGACACTTGTGAGCTTCTAGAAGTGTAAGAAGGGATAAGTGTTCAGATTTCACAACTCACTCACACTCGTGCTCACACTGTGCTATTTATTTTGTGCGCGTGTGTGTGTGTGTGTGTGAGAAGTTTGGAAGGTCTGAGTTTTTAGAGATGGGCCACACTTCTGGCCCACACACACACATGTGCTGTTTTTTTTCACAGTTTAATGAAAAGCTGTAGGTATTTAGAATCAGTTTCAAAGCATTAGGCCCTGGACCACAGAAAGAGCTGCTTTTTTGGCTCTTGGAATCGTAAAAAGTTGTTCTCAGATTTCCCCTGAGGAAAAAAAAACACACGAAGCCCTGGCAGTGCATCCGTCTGTTTTCACTGTGGGTTTAACTGGCTGGAGAGAAAAGTGCCACCGGTAATGATGGCTGTAATGAGATTTTTTTTTTTTTTTTTACAAGGCTGAAGATGTAGTGCCTGAAACCCAGCGGTACCCGGCAGGACCGGTCACAAGCATTTTGGAAAGCTAAAAAGGACAGATGGACATTGGCGCTGTGATGATTATTATGACGACGTGGTGTTTTGATGAGTGAAAGGTGTGAGTTTCTGTGTGAACGCTGTACTGCTGACTTTCTGTAGCACACAATTAAAATCCCACAACGTCTTAGGGTCGTCACAGGCCGTCATTAAAGCCTGCGTCAATTTGTTTTCGCGACTGTTTGGTTGGATAATAATGTTATCCTCAGCTGCTCACATGCACGGTAACTAAAGGGACTTCTCTCCTGCTCCCTCAGACTCTTTTCCACGTGAATGACCATGATGCAATCTTACCGTACCTTCATTAAGCAACTTGCTACAGTGTCATGCTTTTTTAAAATCCATGCAAAATACGTACGCCGAGCCACACTGCTTCGTTTCTGACTCATGACTTGTGGAAGAAATAAAATCAAATAAAAATGAAGCGCTGTGGAAAGACTCTTTTATTTTCACACCACTCGCTTGTTCTCGGTTGCCTGTGCCAGTTTCTTTCCTTATTAAGGAACAAATCTTTAGTGTCGCATCTTGACAGAAGCATTAATTTGCAAATCTGACACAAAATCAGGCTTTTTGTGCATTAACGCCCTCCCTCGGTCCTTCTCTGTTCTGCTATTGAAGCGTGATAGGGCAAAGACAAATGCCAGTGACTAAGTCATGCTAATTGTTTGCTTCCCCTCCTCTATCTTTTATTTCTTCCTAGATGGTGAGACCTTGAGCCCCAGGTTCCACCATAAGGCTCTGGAAGGAGGTCTTATGGTTCCAGGTGACGTAGGTAGCGGCCCCCTGCCGGTGCAGCCGTACCCCACTGAGGACGTCCTGAGGCTGGGTTTGTCCAGAGGAGTGTCCCTGTCTCTCCCGTCCTCTCCGATGCTGCCTCCCCGACAGCCCTACATGCTGCCTCTCAGACCCAGCACCAAGTCTCCAGGTACACGCCGCTACACCGCAATCTCATCTCCTCTACTCGCTGCGGCGAAGAACTTAACATTAGGACATGTGGGAACTCGTCTGCACTTTACTGTAGGAGTACAGCGCCATCTGTCGGTCATGGTTGATAAATTCAGACTGATGATACTGAAATCAGGCTGTGATTTCCAATTTATTATTTTAAAACAATATATATATTTGCTTCCCTTTCATACAGCAGATGTGCAAACGTCTACGGTTTAGCCAAGCATTTGTAGGTTTTCGATTTGTTGCTATGGCGACACGTGAAAACTACGCTTCTGTACCTTTTCAGTTTGAGCAACAAATGCAAACTGAAGTCTCCTTGCAGGGAGAAAAAGGGAAAAGACACACATTTGCAGTTTCTTTAACACCGCATGGACTTGATCTAGGTGAACCTTCACGTCTGACTTTGCAAACCTCTGTCTTGTGAGTCAGTATCAACAGAGAGGTCATGAAAATAGAGTTTGAGGTTAAAAAAAAAGGTTAAAAAAAAGGTAGATTAAAAAAAAAAGGTTAAAAAAAAGGTTGATTAAAAAAAAAAGGTTAAAAAAAAGGTAGATTAAAAAAAAAAGGTTAAAAAAAGGTAGATTAAAAAAAAGGTTAAAAAAAGGTTGATAAAAAAAAAAGGTTAAAAAAAAGGTAGATTAAAAAAAAAAGGTTAAAAAAAAGGTAGATTAAAAAAAAAGGTTAAAAAAAGGTTGATAAAAAAAAGGTTAAAAAAAAGGTAGATTAAAAAAAAAAGGTTAAAAAAAAGGTAGATTAAAAAAAAAGGTTAAAAAAAGGTTGATAAAAAAAAGGTTAAAAAAAAGGTAGATTTAAAAAAAAAAAAGGTTAAAAAAAGGTAGATTAAAAAAAAGGTTAAAAAAAGGTAGATTTAAAAAAAAGGTTAAAAAAAGGTAGATTTTAAAAAAAAAAAGGTTATAAAAGGTAGATTAAAAAAAAAGGTTAAAACAAAGGTAGATTTAAAAAAAAACTGTAATATAAAATTGATATGATGTACTTTATACTTTATTATAGTTTTCTTGCCATTTTTGTAACAACAGTATACAGTAAGTTTATTCAGTCAGCTTTAAAATCTCTAAAAAATAAAGTTTAACCAACATGTTTTATCATTTGTGCCGTAAGCAAAGTGCCATTGTTTGGTGGTAAAATCCCCTTTTCTATCTCCGCCTTTGAAGATTTTTCTTGTGTAGCGCTGACACGTCTAATAACCCCCAAACCCTCGACTACTAACTTTAACTTTGAGATAATAAAAACCACCATGTCACATGACTAGGAAGTGCTGTTTGCACCTTTTCCGCAATCACATGGCATGGTGAAGGGCATCGTCAGAGGCTTCTCAAAATTGTATGAATTTTTCAATATTTATGCAAAACTGCTTAAAGGAAAACAAACTGAAACACTTAGATAAGTGAACATTTATATTTTTGTCGTTTATATATTTTGAGTATTCTGTTAAATGGTAACATGCGATAATGAAACTGTGGTTCTGTATGTGCATTCCTGAATTGAAACAGTCCTACACAGCAGAAAAGACACAGCACACCAGGCTTCTCTAATAGTTTATTTACTTTTTTTCTCAATAAAAGTAAGAAAAACAGTGATAATTTCAGACATTTTTCAATTGTACCTTATTTTATACATTTTATGCTTCAAGAGAAAGAATGAAAGTTTCTTCACCCAAAACATGTTAGGATCTAATTTTTGTATGTATTTTGAGTGAGTAAATCCATCCCCATACTTTTATTTATTTATTTTTTTACAACTGTAATTACTTTCTAGAAGATATAACATTTACATGCTTAGTACTGTAGGTGCACTGTGAACTGGAATCGCATACATTTTGTGTTATTTATGACTGTATGATACTTTCTACCATTGCACACCGTTGCCATACGGCAACAATTTACCAACTACCCCCCTAAATTAAAAAATATATTATTATAATTCAAATAATAGCAATCCATAAGATCGATTTCTGATGTAAATGTAATAATTCATGCAATAGAGGGTTAAAGGGTTTGTTTTGTTTTTCATTTCTGAAGTGGTATTGCACATCGAGGCGGTAGTATCTGGAATTTCACAACACTCTTCCCGTGTGTTAGATCATTCCTTGAACTGATGGTCAACCACACACACACACACACACACACACACACACGCTGCAAAAATACAGCACACTCAACAATGCCTTTCCAGAACAGCATTTCAAGACATGGTCTTCCATCTCTCCCCAGCAATAGTAGTAGTATCCTCAGACCCTGACCTATTGAGTTAGCTTGAGGGAATGTTTTTGACTGAGGTTTTGTGCAAAGCATGTCTGGATAAGTTCTTCTGCTGGAAGTCAAATATAAATTTTAATGAAAAAACCCGCAGTACCATGACGGACCACCGTGGGGCCTCAGCTCACAGGTTGAGAGCCAGAGAACTTTGCTTACAGTAGAGTAAAGTAGAGTTCGTTCTGTCCTTCCAACTTCGATAGTCAGACAAACACTTATGCATTTCTGATGCTGTGATCTCCCGCGTCCAGCGTACAATACTATTTATTTATTTATTTATCTATTTTTATCCCGTGTCCTGATACAGAGCTGACATTCCTCGCTCCTGATTCACGCTATCTTGTTTTTACAGGTGTATTTGTGTGCTTCAAAGACATTCTGGCTTTGAAGCTTCATGATGGGACTTAGTTAGAGAGAATGGCACACACACACATGCACACACACACACACACACACACACACACACACACACACACACAGATGAATAGGGTCGGCTAGGACAGTACCAGCATGAGGAACTATTTAAAGTGCGTAAATCAATTACAGCCACATGATTACGGACTGAATCTGTTTGAGAGAACAGCAGAGCTGCTTGCAAACATGAAGGAACGTTCTGATGCGCGCAAACACACACACGCACACACACACACACACACACTCTCCAAAGAGACTCAGCCTTAATCACCCACCTTAAAACCCCATCTGGAAAGATTTAACTCAGCAATCTCTCTCTCTCTCTCTCTCTCTCTCTCTCTCTCTCTCTCTCTGTGCGCTTCCTCTCTTCCCTAACTCCTCCCTTTATATCATTCCTCCTCCTCTCCTCCTCTGTCTTTATCTGCTCTGTGTGTGTGTGTGTGTGTGTGTGTGCGCTTGCAGGTTCTTTCAGGAAACCTAAGCATGCCGAGAGCTCCCATATTCCTGTGGATGCGGTCAGCTGGTGCCTGAGGAGCGAGGAGAACTCCGGTGAGCACGGCCTCTTTCTCTTTTACCAAGCTGAACATTCTGCACGTGTAAACTTTACCATCGAGGATCGGGGCGGTACGATGATGTGATAGCAATAATCTCGATAAATTAGGTTGCAACACACTGTCCTGACAGCAGGAAAACGCTTTTAATAAAGCGACTGAATGGACTATGAAACCCCCATTAAAAAAATATATTTAAAACCAAAACTGGTCTTATTTGTGCTGATTTCTAAAAATGTACTCATGGCTGTAGGATTTTTTACATTTCATTTTTAAATAAAATAACATTTATAGCTGTGCATTTTTTTGGGGGGCGTTTTTTTTGTTGTTGAAATTTTGCAAAACACTTTTTTTTTTTTTTTTTTTTTTATAACATTTTGCATGAAATCCTACCAGAAGCAGCTGCAAGGTGCCATGTGCGGCCATGTTTAAAGAGTGCTGCCACCAGCGTTTTATTTTTCATCACCAGTGTTGAAAAAGTGCAATTTTTGTGACATTATCCACGTCTTTACCTCCTGACCAATCAGGTCGCAAGTTGGGGTGTGGACAAGCGAGGAAAAGAAACATGGACGAGAAAATGGCGGTGGAAAATAAGTCGTGTCATAGCGTCTCGTTAGTGAGTGAATAAGAGGAGATTTACGACATGATGAAGCAAAAATATCTCGTTGGTAATATAAATATTTTTTACAGTCTGTGCATTTTTGCACACAGCAAACTAGGTTAGTTAGTTAGCCGATACGAGGCTAGCTAGGACTGCTAAGAGCGTTGTTATGGTTACCGCGCGTGTCATTTGAGCCACTTTTGTTCATATTTAGGGTCAAAGTGTAAAAGCATGCCTAAGACCAAGTAATATTGCAACCATGGCAACGGATAACATGTAGATGAGCAGTATCGTATGCATGTTGATGTTTTGAGTGTTACGTTTTATTCGTACGTTGTAACGTAAGGGAGAGAGATGGAGAGATCGACTAACATGGAGGGGTGGAAGAAATAAAACTCTAACCCTTAAATATCATTGTATAATGTAAACTATAAGTTTGGAAGATTCTGTGGACTGCCGGTCTGTCTGTCTGTCTGTCTCTCTCTCTGTCTCTCTTTCCTTCTTTCTTTCTGTCTGTCTAGTCTATCTTTGTCTGTCTTTCTCTCTCGCTCACTGACTGTCTCTCTCTCTGTCTCCCTCATTATGTCTCTCTCTCTGTCTAGTCTTTCTCGGCTGTCTTTCTCTCTCACTCACTGACTGTCTCTTTCCCTCTCTCTCTCAGTCTCTCTCGTTCTGTCTCTCTCTGTCTCTCTCTGTCTAGTCTTTCTTTGTCTGTCTTTCTCTCTCGCTCACTGACTGTCTCTCTCTCTCACTCTCTCTCTGTCTGTCTGTCTCTCTCTCTTACTTTCTCTCTGTCTGTCTCCCTCATTTTGTCTCTCTCTGTCTGTCTGTCTGTCTGTCCCTCACTCTCTGTCTGTCTAGTCTTTCTTTGTCTTTCTCTGTCTCTCTCTCTTGCTCTCATCTCTCTCTCTGTCTTGCTGTCTGTCTAGTCTATCTCTCTCTCGCTCTTTGTCTAGTCTGTCTATCCCTCTCTCACTTGTTCTCTCTCTCTCTATCTCTCTCTACCTGTCGCTCTCTTCTCTCTCTCTCTCTCTCTCTAAATCTCTATTGCTCTCTTTCTCTCTTTTCTCTCTATTTCTCTCTCTCTCGCTTTCTCTCTCTGTGTTTTCTCATACATTCTTCTATTATTTGTTTGTTAATAAACTTTTTATGTGCTTTGAGGGAAAATGTGCAACAGATGTGTGTGTGTGTGTGTGTGTGTGTGTGTGTGTATGTATACGCACCTGTAGCCCTCAGAATTCCTTAAAAACACACACACACACACACACACACACAATCACATTCAGACATGTGTTCTTCTCTTTAAATGTATCCTATCTGTAACCGTGATGTTGTTTTTGGACTCGCTCTTCGGACTTTCTATTTCAGGCGCTCCAGCCCGTGCTCTGCCCTTTCATAAAATTACACACCATCGCTCATAAAGAGAACGTATACTGTACATCTGTCATGTCTCAATATTCAACAGCAACCTGATTTGGGCTTCTCGGACGAAAGCGGAGCAGTCTACCTCACTCTTTTTTTCCTCTCATATTTATTCGAGTAATTAGCAATTGTAAGTGGATTTCAGCTGCAGAGTCACTACGGCTGATTCCTTTTTTTTTCCCCAACCAGACTCAGGATTTTTTCTCGATCACCATAATGACCTCGACGGGTCAAAGGGCAACAATGACAGGATTTCTAAGTGTTCCCGAGCAGGAAGTGCATTAGATATTTGTTCGTGGGCGATTACAGAATCTCGGCTCCTTGGTAAAATATGCTTTCCTGAGTGGAGGGGAAAACGCTGTGTGATGTCATTAGTCGTCTTCACGCTTCGCGACACTGCTGTTGGATTAAAGGATATCTTAGTAGGGATGCACAAAGCTAATACTTATAAGACTTAAAGAATAAGAGTAATCAAGATGGTGTAAAGATGACTGATCGATACCACAGAGCTGTTGGATTCTGATTGGTCAGGAGATGTTGATTGATTTGCTATAACAGCAGCTCTGAGATTAGTGCCAGCTGGATAGATGTTCTTTAACGAGATTTTAAAAAAATCTCATTTAACACAGAAAAACATCTAATCACGTTATCGGGCTTCAGTTTGAGAAAGTGTGTTCGGACTCTTTTACATTTCCACTGAAATTACCTTCAGATCACAGGAACATTTCTCCCAAATGCCAGACCTCGCTCTTCTGTTCTCATGTTCTTTTACTATAAATAGCTGCTGAATTGTTCAGTTATGAATGGCTTCGACATTGCAGGATGATTCAGCTTCTTTCGTCAACCTTTTTTTTTTCCTTTTTATTTTAATGGAGGTTTTTTATTTTTTTATTTGTAAGGATATGTTTCATTGAGAGCTGATGCTGACTGTCAGAGCAGCATGGCATCGAAGTTTTGAATTGTGTTTTTTGTAAAAAAAAAAAAAAAAAAAAAAAAGATCAGCGGTTTAGACGTTGGACTACTGATCAGAAGGCCGTGAGTTCAAATCCCTTGAGCAAGGCTCTTCACCGTCAACTGCTCAGTCGTATAAATGAGACGAATGGAAGTCGCAGTGGATAAGGGCGTCTGCCAAATACTATAAATGTAAAACATAGGTCCCAACTTATCTTAAAGGCCATAAGGGACACCAGTAGGAATTATATGCTGCAGTGACATTTTAATGCACTGGGTCTCTGGACAGTTTTTGCAATCGTCCCCGTCTCCACTCCTCTTACAGTCAGCATGCATCTCATCTCTGTTACTTCACATAACTTGCCAGCTGGAGTTTGGATCAGTATTGCTCTAAATCAGTGGTCACCAACCCTGTTCCTGGAGATCTAGCTTCCTGAAGACCTTAGCTCCAACCATATTCATGACCTGACCATCTAATCATTGCCTTAAGTTTTTGATCAACTAAAACAGGAGTGTCAGATTTTAGTTGGAGATGAAACCTGCACGAAGGTAGATCTCAAGGAAGAGGGTTGCCGACCACTGATCTAAGTACTAATACTTAAGGCTAATACTTAAATCGTAAATTCATAAACTAGCCCATCGTCCACGATAAGTCCAGTTAACTAGGCTAAAAGTGTCAGCTAACCTAGTTTATCTCAGAAGTCTGACAACTTCTGTGCATTAATGCAGACCATGGAAAATAGACAAGTTCATGAATCCTTGCCAGGCTGACTTTATGTAGCCAGTGTTTATCCTGTCCTGATTAGCACTGCTCCCTTTAAGCTGTGCATTTGCATGGTCGTGCACGTCTGATGACTCTTCCATGCAGGAAAAATAAAACTTCCACAGAAGTCTGCAACAAAATCAGTTGGAGTAACCGACAGATGCCCAAACAGGAAAACTAGATAGAGTCTAGATAGTTCAATTCAATTCAATTCAATTTTATTTGTATAGCGCTTTTTACAATAGACATTGTCTCAAAGCAGC
>NC_030427.2:14583710-14586210 GCF_001660625.3 Ictalurus punctatus | reverse complement strand
CTAAATGGCTCCTGTTTACGCCATGCTCCGGATTGTAGCTTGATGAAGCTTGGCATTGGAGGAGTCCTGAGATATCCGCTGATCAAAGGAGCTGTTGTGGTCTCGGGCAGTATGAACCCAGTCGCCCTGTGTGTCCTGCTTTAGAGAGAAGGCCATTCTCTAATTGAACTTAATGATCAGCACGTGTTCATGCAGAAACATAAAAGCCCTCGTGCTTCATTTCGAGAAGCAGCAGTGCTCGTAAGATGTTCTCGAGTAGAACAAATTTGTGGGTGTATGTCTGCTCTTTGCCGCATTTGAAACATGACAGGAGAACGCTAGTCCTGTTAGCAAGCGTATAGCATTAGTTCTTCTCCTGGACTCGGATCCTGTGATAACAGATGTCCCTGCATGCCTCCAGACTGCCGTTCAGGCTTCTTCTTTTTTTCATCTCTCAGCTTTATCCTTCCACTTTATTACTTTATCCTCCTTCCTTCTGTCTCTCCTGGATTCTTCCTCTTTTATCCTTCTATTTTTAATCTATCTCTTTTATCTAAAATCTTCATGGTCACTTCTGAACACCAATGCTTTTTTGTTTTTTATTTTTTAGAATTTGATTCATCCGCTTTTATTGTGTGTGTGTGTGTTTGTGAAGGAGTGAGGGCATGATGTGGAGATATGGAGCGAGGGATGGAGAATGGAGGTGAGGAAAGGGGGGGCGGGGGGGGTGGAAGGAGAGGAGAGGTGGCCGAGCAGATTTTTAGCATGCAAATAGATTGCAGCGTTAAGAAGAAGGAAGAAGCGCCGTATGAGCAGAGCGAGATTGAAGATGCACAGGAAGAGGATGATGCATGGATGGATGGATGGAAGGATGAATTAAATGTTTATAAAGACTGCTTGAATGGAGGCCTCAAATACAATCAGTGTGTCTGTAGTCACTGTTATCCGATAGTGGGATATTTTCCTTCCGTGTTTAGTCGGAAGGATTTCTGCATGTGCGTTTTGGCCTGTGAAACACGCAAACATCAAACTCTGCGTGTGTGGATAGGAAATAGCTCACAATCCGAGCAGGAGGTGGGGGCTCTCTGGGAGGTCCGTCTTCTTTGGCAGGCGTAGATAAACGAGAAAAAGTGGACATCTGCAGAGAGCTGGCACTCGGATGTTGCCCTCGCTCTCTAAATACATGTACGGACGGCTCACGGATTCAGCCCTCCCTATAATCCAATTCAGCTTAACTATGTTTCACCTTGCCCATGCGTGGTGCAACAGAAGAGCGCTTGGCCTAACGTCAGGAGTCAGGAGATCGCATGTTCAAATCCCGACAGTGCCAAAGCCATCCGTTGCTGGGAGACTAGAGAGTAAAACTGGTTGTTCTCTCTGGGTGGGAGGGGCATACTCTCTCTCTGTCAATCACACAGTGGCTCTAGGCAATCCTGGGTGTCTGTGAGCTCGTGTATGCAGAAGGGGGCGAATAGCACTTTCCTCCGAGTGTGGGAGGGATATGTTTGTGACATGATCCCTGATTGGTAGGAAAAATGGGGATAGTTTATTTATGTATGTATTTATTAGGAGTCTAATTCAGTTTGTATTTAGGAGTTTAAAAGATCCACTGAGTTATTGTGGTTAAGGAGTAGTCTCCTATTAGATTGATATATTTTGATAAACAATAAAGGTGCAATATAGGAGGAATTACTTGGGCAAATAATGATGATTTCAGCATCGATCAAAATATTATCACGATCATCATTTTAGCTGTTATCGTAAAAAAAAAAAAAACAACCTACCTGCATGTTAGGATTATTAACCGCGCACCGTTGCTCTAGATTAATAGAGGAATAAATGATATTTTTACTGCGCCGCAGCACTGAGACGGATATCAGATTCTACTGTCAGTGTAAATCTCAGCAAATCTGTCCAACAACATCGATAAGTGAAGACGTGAGGAGGTGTGTGGAGCCTGATTGATGGGATGGGATGTAAACTATGAGAGAGGGAGCGAGAGAGAGGTAGGCAGAGAGACAGAGTGAGAGAGAAATATAAAGAGAGAGACAGGCTAACAGTGAGAGATAGAGACAAACAGAGATTTGAGTGAGATGCACAGAGACAGCGATAAGGAGAGACAGACAGACAGGGAAAGAGACAGGTGGACAGAGGGATAGACTAAGAATGAGAGATGTACAGTGAGACAGAGAGAGATAGTGAGTAAGTCATGGACAGAGACAGACTCTGAGAGAAAGAGAGTGAGAGACAGACACTGGGAGAGAGAGACAGACACTGGGAGAGAGAGAGACAGACACTGGGAGAGAGAGAGACAGACACTGGGAGAGAGAGAGACAGACACTGGGAGAGAGAGACAGACACTGGGAGAGAGAGAGACAGACACTGGGAGAGAGAGACAGACACTGGGAGAGAGAGACAGACACTGGGAGAGAGAGACAGACACTGGGAGAGAGAGAGACAGACACTGGGAGAGAGAGACAGACACTGGGAGAGAGAGACAGACACTGGGAGAGAGAGACAG
>NC_030427.2:14468710-14581210 GCF_001660625.3 Ictalurus punctatus | reverse complement strand
AAGACAGACGCCTCTCGTTATTCCTATGATATTCATAAATCCGTTTAGCAATACCTGTGATTTATTTATTTATTTATTTATTTTTGCTATTCAAATGAGACCCATTTGTATATTGATTACTGCATCGTGTGTGTTTGCTGTTTGTGTTTGGCCCTAGTATTGTGTCCTGAATCATCTGTTGATACACTGTGGTGATGTATAGTGTGTTTATTAATGAGCGCCGTTATCGTCGCTACGGAAAAAAAAATTCACGCCGCGATGTAGGAAAGATTTCGGTGCGAGCGAGTAGCGCAGATTGTCCTCATAAAGATGAAAGATGCTGGAACGGGTGGAGGAAATGTTGTCGAGCAGGTGCATCACTCTCCATCTGACTGGGCGAAGGGCATTTAGCTGTTGGGGAGGGATGAGAGCGTATGTGTGTGTGTGTGTGTGCATGAGAGAGATTGTGTGTTTGTGTACACAGTATGAGTGCACGTTTGAAGTGGGTGGAGAGATGAGAGTCCTTCATCAGTGGACTGCTGGCAGGCGGCTGTTCTCAGGAGACCAGAGCTCCAGTACACTGATTATACACACACACACACACATACAAAAAAAAACCCCATCACTCTAACCTATATAGAGATAGGCACAGAGAGGACAGAACTGGATCTAGGGCTGGATCTTCTGCGGATGAGAACAAGGGGAACGTTTCTTATTTAGCACACCCACATTTCTTCCCATGAACATCACGGTGTTATGTTATAGAGGCAGGAAGTCTGTTGATGCCAGTTCTCGCAGGTGATTCAGTCACATCTGGACGGTGCTAAATGCAGGTGGGTTTAGACATGGTTCGTGATCCGATCCCTCTGACCGCTATCTGGGCGATGTACTCTATCTAGACGCAGAGGATTCGCCGTGACACCAATGACCTCCTTAAGTAAAAGTAAGCATTCGCATTACAAAATGAGGAAGAGCCGGAAAATTTCAACAATCACTCACGATTTGACTCTATTTGTGATACCACTAGACATTAGCAGTAGTGCTACACTACAGGTGCATCTCAGAAAATGAGAATATCGTGGAAAAGTTCATTTTTTCCCCATGATTTAATTCAAAAGGTGGAGCTTTCATATACTCTTGATTCATTACACATGATTACCGCTTACAGCTCATGGACATCAAAAATCCTTTATCTCAAAATATTAGAATAAAGAATTTTTTGAGATGCACCTTGTGTATAAAGTCAAAGAAAAACACAAAGCAGCAAAACAATCATTTTATCATGAATTTTAATAGGTCGTGCTTATTTACCAACCAACATCCTGCATGTTTGTCTTTTATGCAAGAACATGCAATCATTTTTTTCTTAATTCATGGTTAATGCTGCATCAGAACTAGGCGTGTAAGCCTCATGCTTTCACATGATTCGATATGATTTTGATTCTTAATAACTCGGCGTTTTCACCGAATCTGTTACGATATGATTTTGTAGCCTCCGACTGTTTTTCAGCGCACTTTGCTCAGAACCTGGAGCAGGCCTGATGTTGTTTTGTGAACGATGTAGGAACGTTTTAAGTATCAGTGTTATGGACAAATCACCTCCTAGCCTATTTACACGTCAGTTAATTATTTATTATTTATTTATTCATTCTTTTTGACGGAACGAATCGTCCGATTGTTAGTCAAGAACTGCTTCTGAGAAGTCAAAGTTTATGCTACATCAGAACTGTGTCTGAACAGAGTGTCTGAAGCACTTCTGAAATCTCTGAGCCTATATAGTCTTTCAGAACAGTAGGAGGATCGTCATCAAACAAGGCGGTAACAAGGTGTCGTCTAAAGGGCATGATTTATTTGAATGTATGACTCGTGGCTTGCGTTTGAGCTCGATTGTTTTTCTGTTTGTCTCCCTCTGCAGTGTCCGGTCAGTAGTCAGGGTGCGAGTCCATGTTCCACCCTGACTGACAGCACGGCGTCTCCCAGCGCCGAGAGCCCGTGTTCCAGCCTGACGCTTAGCTTGGGTTCTGTGGAGAAACCACCGCCGTGTTGCTCCGGACCCTGCAGCACCACCACAAGCACCACCACCATCACCACCCCCAGCTCCACACTGGAGAGCAAGGACAGCGGCATTATTGGTAAGACACACACACGTGTGTATATATATATATATATATATATATATATATATACACACACTCACAGTTCTAAAGACTCTGTGGCTGAGTCATGCATGGTAAGACCATCTCTATCCCATGCTGAGCTTCAAAAACAACAGCTCTAACAGGATCCCAGTCGTACCGCCCTTTACACTGCGTACTGTCGAATAAAACATGCCATTGTGCCAAAAATTTAAGCAAACTCTTTTTTTTCCCCCCATACATTTTAGAGCAGTGCAGCTGTATCATTTTAGTACATGGACATCATAAAATCATACAGGACATAAAGGGTCACTTAAAGTAAGTCCGAATAACAAAGTTGCAGCACTCATGGTTAATAAACGCACAGAAGAAAATATATCTCCATTTTCCGATTTATCTACAAAAAAAAACTGTAACATCAAAGACAGGATCCCCAGGATCAAAGAATTCAAAGCAGATTAGGATCAAATGTGGGTGTGTCCTGCAACAAGAAGAGAGAGAGCGTCTGATAGGCATTCATATTTATTTACTTGTGGGATGAAGAAATATTTGGACAGCATACGGGCCGAACCATACCCTACGTAACGTATGTACGCGAACGCGTAGACTCGTAGCTACGCAAAGTAGATTTCACATGTCGCGGTGTTCAAAAATGTGTCGCAGAGAAGAGCAAGCCGCGTTCTGAGTGTAGCAACCAGGCAGTGCTATAGTCAGCGATGAGCAGAGGCTAGTAACTCCCAGTCAAATGTCATGGCAGACCAGCAGTTTGATGAGCCTCTGGTTCCTTCATATAAATCTACACCGATCAGCCGTAACATTAAAACCACCTGCCTAATATTGTGTAGGTTCCACTTGTGCCGCCAAAACAGCTCTGACCCGTCGAGGCATGGACTGCACAAGACCGTTGAATGTGTGCTGTGGTATCTGGCACCAAGACGTTAGCAGCAGATCCTTTAAGTCCTGTAAGTTGTGAGGTGGGGCCTCCATGGATCAGACTTGTTTGTCCAGCACATCCCACAGATGCTAGATCGGATTGAGATCTGGGGAATTTGGAGGCAACACCTTGAACCCTGAAATTCCTGAACAATTTTTGCAGTGTGTCAGGAAGCATTATCCTGCTGAAAGACGCCACTGCCATTAGGGAATACCGTTGCTATGAAGAGGTGTACTTTGTCTGCAGAAATGTTTAGGTAGGTGGTACGTGTCAAAGTAACATCCACATGAATGCCAGGACCCAAGGTTTCCAGGCAGAACACTGCCCAGAGCATCACACTCCCTCCGCCAGCTCGCCTTCTTTCCATAGTGCATCCTGGTGCCATATCTTTCCCCATGGAAAGCGACGCCTATGCATTGGCGTTTGCGTTCACGAAGATCGTTATATCGGCTTTAGCACGCCTTGTTAAAATACAAATTCTTCATTTTAGTCCTGAGGTTACCCAAACCTCATTACTCAACTGTATCCAAAAGAATTAAAAGGAGTGCATGAGGGAAATGGAATCGAGTGCAGTGCATAGCCCAAGGATTTAATCAAAAGAACAGGAGAATAGAAATGCCTTTAGGCATGAATTAAAGTCGGGACACATCTGAGATCATCTGTGTTGTAGCTGCTTCAGAAACGATCCTCATCACTCGCATGCCCCATGCTTGGGGATTCTTCAGACAGAGGTCATGTGGCATGGATTAAATGTTTTTGTGTGATGTCATACTGTATAATCACTGCCATTTTCAGGACCAACTAGGGCAACGACTGACACACATACTATAGAGTGTCATTTTTGATTTTTTGTGTGTTTCATTCATACCAATATATCGACATACAATACATCTTCACCAAGCGGCGGTGAAGCAGACACTTCCTATCATATTGCCTTCTAGCTATGTTCGCTATGTATGTTGTGGGGTTTTTTTTGTCAGGAAAACACAAATTCTGTTCATTCTCTGCCAGTTTGTGTAGGTTCAGGGGAAAGCACATTAGATATATTTTATAGGCTTTCTCGCAGCACGGTTTATTCTTCCTAAGTAATGCGAGTCATTATGGGGGGGTGGGGTGTAGGTCATGTGGTGTGACTGATGGTGTCGGATCCTAATATTGGGTAATGATGCATGTTACTATGCGCATTCCTTGACTGTGTGTTCTTTTGTCAGGTGTACCTGCATAATCGCATAATAGACATCTTGTATTTTTTTCACACACACACACACACACACACATGCACACACACTTATGTACAGAGCACTTGCCGGTAACAGTAGTGTCCCAGAGTTGTCCCTGATTTGTGTTCTGGTGAAACTGGGACGGCCTTGTCTTTATTTCAGGTCTGCCTCAGCTTTGAAGTAGGACACGAGCACTGTTTTTTTTTTTTTTTTTTTTATCCCAGAATAGTGCTTTTTATTTGGATGCGGTTAAGAAAAGGATGACGAGAGAAAAGTGTGTAATGTACCGGTCATTATTTTGATGAGTTTTATCACCTCACAAGCATCAAACATTTTACATGAATGTGTGTGTTATTCCTGACTTTGTCCTGCCCTTTTTGTAATTTGTCCTTTTTCTAACCTTGTCCTTTAGCTACAGTGACGAGCTCCAGTGAGAACGAGGAGCGTTGTGGATCTAGTCTGGAGTGGGGAAAAGATGGCGGCGGCAGTGGCGGTGGCGGTGGTGGTGGGACTGTCAGAGACAGCAGCCATCATGCTCCTCCACCTGCAGCTCCCGTTGCTGTTGGAGACTCATCAGTACCCAGTGATGCCCAGCCTCAGCCCCGGACTGCTACAGCTGCCCCGTCACCCTCAGATGGACTCGCCCCGTACCACAGCACCTCACTGGTCATGCCAAGGCCCAACTCAGTGGCAGGTTAGTGCGCGATCGCATCACATCCTGTTCTAGATATGAATGAATTTAATCATAAATTTCCAAAGCATTTACACACATAACGTGGTATTCATGAAACTCCCACTACATGTTGCTCCGGAGTTTGTAAATTTGACTATAAGGAGACTCACTAATTGATTGATTGACTTGACATGTAATTGGTGACGAGTTACTGTGACTTTAAGGAAGTTGAAATCACTATTCATTGTTTATTTCAGTTGCATATCGATTTAACTTAAATATTGTGAAATTCAGTTGTTTCATATTAATAACTTGAGAGAGTTCCAAAAGAATTCCAATTCCAAAACAATTTCTATTAGGACAAATGTATTCAATACTGATGGCGCCCTGTAAAAAGGAGGAGGAGTCAAGGGGCGGTCACACTATTCTTTTCGTTCCCATTGCCTTCTGTTCACACACATGCGAATGCTGGAGATCGGAAACGCAAGCTCATGCGAAATCAATTAACATTATCGGTGTGTTCCAAAATTCAAGTTTTGTGAACTCGGACCTGCGAATTCTGACGGTGTGATGTATTCAGGAAATCCAGGAAGCACTGATTATAGTGGTGTCGCACCATTTTTAACAGAATCTTTTAAAGAATATAAAATCAGCATCATTATTTATCATATGTGAACCCACAGCCTTCTCCTTTCGTCGGCGTCGCAACAGTAACCGTGCTAGCACATCAGAATCCATGATGTGTGGGTTAACAAAAAAAAAACGCAACTCCTTGGCGCATGATGTCATATCCGGTTGCCGCCCATATTCACAGCAGTCTCCGAGGATATTTCACGTGCTGAAAATCTACCGCCTTTTTAGTGTGCGTCTACGGTAGCCGACACACTGCAATGGCTGAGCTGCATTACTGGAAGATTTAGCAAATGGGTTCCCAAACTAGAGTTTGCGACCACACACAGGGTGGCTCGATGGCTTGATTTCCAAATGGGGTCGTGCATCTCCTTCTTTCGTTTATTTTATGAGTGAATATTAGGATTTTGTGTGCTAATATTTTTAAAAAGTGTTTCTGGGAGTTGCATTCAGACAAGCCGCACTGTTATTTTGGTCTTTTTCCACTGTCTTAACGTGCTGCACTGGCGTAGTTCAGCAATAAAAATGGGCAAATTTCACGACGGTGGCAGAAAGTTTTCAAATCTCGTCAGCCTGCGCATCGCTGTGCATTAAATCGCTAAGCAATTTACTGTTCGACTTGGAAACCTAATGAAAAAGGATGTTTTGTCTGTACACAAGTTAGCCTATAAACCAGATTCCTCCACTTCCACTTCACTCCACTAACCTGGTATGGAAAACTTTTCCTAAAACCCAACACTTCCCACTAGAATGGTAGGTCAAATAGTGGTCAAGGGTTATAAAATTCATAATATCCATTAAGCGTTTTTAATGACTTCACTCACTGTACAGAGAGAGTCTTGGTTTTAATTTTCCAAAATGCGATTTTAGTGCTGCGTTAACAAGTTTGACCCAAATACCAGCCTGTACGATTGGAATCAGCCGTGCAAATCATATTTTTAGTTCAGGGCTACTTTAAAGGACAGATTATTCAGAGTTCTTGTGATTGGACAGAACAGGCTTTTTGGGGATTTGCTGTCCCTCCAACAAATTGTGTGTGTGTGTGTGTGTGTGTGTGTTGCAAGAGAAGAAGATCGTCTTCCTTCTGTATGAGCATGTGTTTCTCCCAGAGGAGAAAGCAAACCGTACCACCTCAGTGATTCTGCTGCTGCTGTCAGAAGGCATGAAAGTGTGCACTTTTCCTTCTGCTGGCAAAACATAACAACACGATGACAGAAAGCGAAGAGGGTGGAGTACATGAGGGATTTGGGGGGGGGTTGGCTAATGCACTGTGATTTTCTCCTAAATGATTCTGGTTCATGCACACACATTTTCAAAGGCTTGTGTGTAAATAAACTAATTCCAAATTTCAATGTGTTGAACATTTTTGAGGCAAAAACTAAAGATTTGTGCAAGTGGAATAGGCAGAAAAACCTGGGAAAATGTTTGTTTTTTTTGAGCCAAGATAGGAGTCTGGAAGTAATGGAGCTGGTCGAAAGTGAACAGACTTGCCTATAAGGACTTCTGTTCCCATAAAAGCTGCGTCAGGAGAGAGGAAGGTCGGCCATGTCTCCGAGAGAACTGGGAACAGCCATCTGACAGCAACGCTCCCCTTTTTCACTCCACTCCTTCCCTCCACCTCCTCCTCATCCCTTCATGATTGCAACGTGATGCTCCATCTGCAGAGATTACACGATTCAGGCCAATGAGATTACAGCGAGGACAGAGGGGACGCGGCTGAGCAGAATGTGCTAGAAAAACAAAACGAATGAGCGGCTAACGGAGTGAATGAATCGAGTGGTGATCGTATGGTTTATGCTTCACGGGTGCGCGTTAATACGCTTTGGGATACGTGTTGTCCTGCATGTACAGTGTATGAAATAGTAGGCGTGTCGTGACGTGGCCTCTGCGTTTCAGCCTTAGTGAAGGAGGCGTGGCCTCTGTGCCTGTCTGTCTCAGTGAAATAAACATGTCATGTTTATTCGTTGGTCCCACTGAATGGGCGTGGCCTTTTTACCTGTCAGTCCCAGTGAGGGAGGACTGACAGGTTCCTGCTTGTAGTAACTGACAGCCACAGGTGCCACGCCACATTCACTGAAGGCTCTTTTCCTGTAAGTCCCAGGGAAGGAGGCGTGCCATACAGTGTATGTCTGTCAGTCACTACAAGTAGGAAGCTGATGGTTTCCATAATGGTTAGCATCAGTTAACCATCGGTTATCCTTTTTTAAATCAGGTAGCTGTAATCAGGGTTGAGTGATATGACAAAAATATCATATCACAATGCTTGAAGACAGTCGTATGATACGCGATATCCATCCATCCATCCATTTTCTATACCACTTATCCTACAGGGTCTCGGGAAACCTGGAGCCTATCCCAGGGAGCATGGGGCACAAGGCGGGGTACACCCTGGACGTGGTGCCAATCCATCGCAGGGCACACTCACATACACACACACACACACATTCACTACGGACACATTGGACGTTTCTGCGGGCAGAAAAGCGTCATTAAAACTGAAAAAAAGAGTCTAATTATTTTATTTAATATCTACAAAAAAAATCAACTCCAACAATGAAAAGCAAGGGGGAAAAAAAAAAGAATTGCCCATTTATTTTGTAATTATTTAAAAAGTTACCATGACAGCAAGATATCATGCAAGTTATCACGACAGCAACAATTTTTCATGATATAGATATTATATCATCATCGCCCAGTCCTAGCTGTAATATCACGTATGTTAGCTAACAACATTTTTAAAGTGTCATGCCCAACATTATGAAATGATGCGATTGTTTTCGAAGCGTACGAAGTCTGTTTATTGTCCCATCCCAGTTTGATCAGCAGCTTGCCAAGTAAATAAGAACCTCCTTCTGTTGTGCGACACCAAGAACGTTTCAGGCTCTCGGAAATTCTTTGTTGCTTCGTCACCACTTCTACTCAACTTAAATCAGTGAAGGAGACATGCCTTCCCACGTCTCCTTTTTCGATAATAGTCAAACGATACTACGTTAGTCTGTATCCATATTTCAGTGGATCCTATTCAATCAAAAACAACTCTAAATCAGAAATTACTGGCTGCTTTAAACGTTTCATATATTGACATATTGTGTCACACTGCTCTAAAACATTCTACTGGGATCTCTATCTCACTCTCTCACTCTCTCTTTCTCTTTCCAGCCACCAGCAGTACTAAGCTGGAGGAGCTGACGTATCTGGACGAGCAGCGAAATGCCCCATTGCGTTCCTCCCTGCGTGGACCGTGGCATGGAGCACACACCAGCGGTCGCAACCAGGAGAACAAAGGTACCCTGTTTGTTTCCACCTCTGCTCACCAAAACCATAAATATATCAAACTGTGAATGACTTGAAGTAGCGGTTCAACAAAATAAATATCATCAGACAGCACCATCATTAAACAGTTCCACCACTGTGTGTGCTCATGGGAAAATAATTAGCTCTTATCATTTATTTCTTTCTAATAAGATGCTCTATTTCTTAAAAGAATGGGTTGGGGCACTTTGACCAATCTTTAGTTCTAAAAAAAATCAAAATAAAATAAAAAAGGTTTTAAGAAATCTGTAACATGGCTAAATGTTTAGTAGGTCTGTTGTACTTTCGAAACCTGATTATTGTGTTATTTTAGTATCCTAATCGTTACTTTCTGTATTTAACCCCTACACAGCTCGATTCACACCATATAAGCCGGTAGACATCATGCTCAAACCCTTGCTGTTTGAGATTCCCAGCGTTAGCAGCATGGACACCGTGTTCGTAGGCCGTGAGTGGCTGTTCCAGCGTCTGGAGGAGGTCCTGATGGGCGAAGGGGAGGCGGGGCCGGGACGCGGTGCCGTCGTAGTGGGCAGCGTGGGTTTCGGAAAGACAGCGGTCATCTCCAGACTCGTGGCTCTGAGTTGTCACGGTGGCCGGATGAGACAGATCGCGTCCAACAGCCCTGGAGCTTCGCCTAAGAGTAAAGAGTGCACACTCCACAGTGCTTACTAGCTATAAAAAAGACATTTAGGTGAGTATAATATGAGCGTGTGTGTGTGTGTGTGTGTGTGTTGCAGGTGGAGGTAGAGGAAGTGACCACTCCAGCCATGGCAGCCAGCTGAACCCACCGTCTCAGAGCCCCCACCGCAGCAGCAGCTGCCCTCCGACCCCCGACACACACCGGCACAGAGAGGAGGCCGTCAAGCGCCTAGCTAGCAAGGTTTAATACACCCGCGTCTTCTTTTTCCTCTACACTTTCTCATGATGTGTATTATGGAAGTTTACTTGTGTAAACTGTTTATCATTTGAATGAATTTGTATAACTATGAGCCTGTAAAGTTATACAGCTACAGACATGGTGAACGAGCAGTAGTGCTACGCGGTGTGTTTTTAATCACACAAAACTGAGATGCTAAATTGTGTTGATTTTCTTATGCAAAGTAAGAAAAACACGAGGTGGCAGTATCAAGTATATCATCGAAACATTTTAGTGGCTTAGATTTCTATTGATATACCGTGTTGGTGTTAGCTGTAGTATAGTAACACATTTCTAATGAGATATTTTATGTACTTATATATTATATTTATTTTATCCACTATACTACACTATACTCTACTGTACTTTACAAAACTACACATTTGATCTACTGTGGTGTGCTTTACTATGCGTAAACTATACCATAGCTATTGTATCAGTTATAATGTGCTATACCGTAGCTATTCTATCTACTGTGGTATGCTATTCTACAGGTGCATCTCAAAAAATGATATATATTCTAATATATAATATTAAAATATAAATATATTCTAATATTTTGAGATACTGTATTTTTGATTTCCATGAGCTGTAAGCTGTAATCATCAAGATTAAAACAAAAACAAAAAAAAAGGCTTGAAATATTTTTACTTCATTTGTAATGAATATTAGAATATATGAAAGTTCCACTTTTTGAATTAAATTATGGGAAAAAATGAACTTTTCCACAATATTCTAATTTTTGGAGATGCACCTGTATACTGATACTATACTATAGCTATTTTACCTACTATGGTATACTATTCTACACTGATACTATACTATAGCTATTGGATCAGCTATAATATACTGTAGCTATTTTGAGATTAGCTATACTCCACTCCTCCCCTCCACCTCCTCCTCTTCCCTTCATGATTGCAACGTGATGCTCCATCTGCAGAGATTACACGATTCAGGCCAATGAATCGTTATAGGTATCAGTTATAATATACTATACTATAGTTATTTTACCTACTTCTATACCGTTCTATACTGTACTATACTGCAGCTTTATTGTCTACTATACTATAGTGTATTGTATTATACCTATTTTATCTACTATACAATACTATACTGCACTGTACCAGTTTTATTTGCTATGGTGTACTAAACACTGCTTCACTAAACTATACCTATTTCATCTACTGTTAAATACAATACTATAAGTATACATTGTAATTATATATATATATATATATATATATATATATATATATATATATATATATATATATATATACTAATACTGTATAAGTATCCTTTATTATATTATAATATGCTATAATATACAATGCTATATCTCAGTTTTGGAGCGTGACAGGACGGAACTAAGTGTCTTGACCTCTCTAACGCTGGCTTTTTCGCCAAAAAAACAATTAGGTTTAATTGGCAATTGTTTGTTTTTGTTTTTTTTGCTCAAAAATATCAACGTTTTCTGATTTTCACCAAATTCACACTGTGCGTTAGAGAGGTCAAGACTTAACACAGTGCACTTAGTTTCATCCTATCACACTCCAGAGCTGAGATCTAAACTTCTCATTTTCAATATATTACACTAAATAAAATATACAGGTTTGAGACACACAAATTTACACAATTTACCGGTCGATATCAGTTAAAGTACGCGTGCAGTGCTTGAGTTTGCCATACGTCCAGTATGCTCGCCAAGTCATGTATTTCGGTTTCCCGGAAACTATACAATAGATATCATACTCCCAAGACATTGTAATATCATACTCGCAATCAATGAAAAAAATCACAAATATCATACTCGCAATCAATGTATAAAAAGCTGTTTGGTTAGAAAAGTTCATTAATAGTCTGACAGAAATATGATAACACAGCTCTTACAGTTACAGTAAGAGTACTGGGGTACATCACACCACCAAACAATTTCTAACTAACTGAAATGTGTTTCATTGGAAAATCTATCTAATGAAATATTTTGTTTGCAGTCACATTGGCAATAGAGACATTTTGTTATAACACCCCTTCATGGCACATTGTTTTGATGCATAATTATTTAGAAACTAGATGAAAATATTGTATCTCATAAATGAATTTCTTAATTTAGAGATGCAACAAATGACACAAGCGGTCAATCCATGAAAATGAATGAAACGTTAACGCTAGGTGACTAACAGTGTATGCGTATCTTGATTTTAAAAGGAATTTTATAAATATTTGCATTTTCCGGAGCAGTAGAATTAGTTTTGACAGCCGTAATTTGTGCAGAGTTCAGACTGAGCCGGTGAGAAGCGAGCCTGTGTGCTAGTGATGACACTGCATGCATCTCAAACATTTCTGCCATTTGCTTCACAGGAAAAAATCCGGTGCGTCTGATATCTAAAATATAATTGTGACTGAAAAGTAGCACCTCCCATGCAGTTCTGACACCTTGCTCCTGTTGAGCTGTGTGTGTGTGTGTGTGTGTGTGTGTGTTTCTGCGTGGAACATGTTTGCTGTCTGCATCTGGGCTTCATCTTGGCTGAACGTCCTAGTCACGCCTTTTTAATCAGCCATCTGTCAGCCCGCGCTCTTCTGCAGACTGACTGTGTGTTTCTGAGTTACGGGGGGATTAAGAGCTCATACAGGAGTGGGGGTAAAAACAACAACAAAAAAGAGAGATCAGGGGTCGTTCATCCGTGGATCTATTTGTGTTCTCCCGGCAGGTTGTAGCATACCATTACTGCCAGGCTGATAACACCTACACGTGCCTGGTGCCGGAGTTTGTGCACAGCGTGTCTGCGCTGCTGTGTCGTGCTCCCCGGCTCGGCGCCTACAGAGAAATGCTGATGAGGGAGAACCAGTTACAGAGTCTGCTGAGTCTGCGCTCGTGTGTGCAGGATCCGGTCGCAGCCTTCCGACGGGGCGTACTCGAGCCCCTCGTCGTCCTCCGCAAGGGTGAGAGACCTGCCGTCAGCCTGATCTGTAACCCCTTAATGCTGACTTCACATAATATAACATGTACAACTGAATACTAGATTCAGCACACACTTCCAGGACTCTATTTATACCAGTGATTTTTCTTTTCTTTCCGTTTTCTTCTTTTTTTTAAAGAGGAAAACTTGATTGAACAGACTTCTTAAGACAGAGATTTTATGCTCTATTTACAAATGGTAGCTCGAATATTTTTTCATTTCAGTGCATCAAATTTTGCTTCAACATAAGGCGTCTAATTTATGGAATCTAGTTTCTTGATTGACTGAACCTGCACACTCATTCCCCGGTCTGGAAAAGTATGGAAATGTTATAAAATTTTCATAAAAGTTTGGGATGTTCGTCCCAGGAACACTGGACTCGAAACAGGAATACACCCTGGCTGTAATGCGCACACATTCTCACACTCACTCACCCCTAAGGGCAATTAAGAGTCACCAATCCACCTACAGGCATATTTTTGGGAGGTGGGAGGAAACCGGAAAGCGGGGAGGAAACCCATATGGACACAGGGAAAGCATGTGGAACTGTGAGATGTCAGCGCTACCCACTGTGCAACGCTCCCAAGTGGTGCAACTGAAAAGTGTTCACCTTGTCTGCAGCTTTCCGTGGTCGGGAGTCCAAGAGAGGAAATATTGGCACACTGGCCAATTGTGGTCATCTGTGAGCTCGTGTATGCGGAAGCGGGTGGATAGCGCTTTCCTCCGAGTGTGTTACGCTGCCCTGTGACGCAGCATGAGCAGCAGGTCGAAAAGATGTGCTTCTCTGGCTTCACAAGTCTCGGAGGAAGCACATGATGGACATCACCCTCCCCAGTAGATATCTGTAGTATGATAGGCTGGTGGGTGGCCAATAAGATCAGGCAAAAATCCAAAAGAAAAGAAAAGTAAGTTGCTTTTCGGGTTTAGCGTTGCATAAGTTTTGAATCGGAATTTGATGCACTGAAATCGAAATGTGTTGTAAAGTGAAAATATGTAGTTAAATCTTATTTTAAAACAGAACATGTTTAATTGAGTTTGAATGAATTCAAAGTTTTTTTTTCAAATGTAGGATTACAAATGCCTAGTAACACTAGGTTATATTAAACCTTAAACATACTTACCTTACATTAAAAGTGTAAGGTATAACACTCTCAGGAGTTCCATATAAACATCAGCAAACTGTGAAAGTGCTTTAACGTCTGCTGCACACTCCTCATCCTCCCCACTCGAACCTTGCAGAGAGGAAGATCGCAGAGGACGACTACATCATCCTGGTGGACGGTCTGAACGAGGCCGAGTTCCACAAGCCGGACTACGGAGACACGATCGCCTCCTTCATCACCAAGATCGTCTCCAAGTTCCCCACCTGGCTCAAACTGGTCGTCACCGTCAGGGTTAACCTGGTGGTGAGTTGACCTTTGACCTGATATTGTGTGATGGCTCTCGATGAATGACTACAATGAGACTGATTTCTGATCATTCGGGGTGTTTTATATTCGGCTGGTTTTGCTCTCACTCTTTTCTCACTTGGATTGTTTTGCTCTTTTTGTATTTTATTTCTCTATTTTTAAAATATTTCTCTCATTCCTGTTTCGCTGTTAAATGGTGTTTGGCTTTTTTTCATTTGTTGACGGGACGCACATGCATACCTTATTTTTTCTCTCGCTTTTTTTAAATGAAATAATTCTCTTTACATTACTTCCGCTCTTATTTTTAGGAGTGGCTTTACATGTCCAGTTTTTATTGTCGGGAAATTTTTATGGTTGGGGAAAAAATGTAGTAAAGTTTTTATTGTCGTCTTCTTCAAAAAAAAACCCATTGATACTGTCACAAGTGCAACTTTATGAAATGAATTGAGTGTATCTAAATAGTAAGAGATTCTCTAAAAATGCAGCTTTCAGATCAAATCCATTATATGTAGGTTATATGTGGAATAAAACACAATGAGGCATGCTGATATAGGAAAATAAGTAACGATTTGTTGGTGTGATGCGACCCAGGCTTTTCACATAAGTGTTTTATTCCTCTTACACCACATCAGTTTGAAAGAATGACATCATAGGGTGGTTTTTTTCATCCATTTATAGTTACTGGAGCATTAAATGATTTATTGTAACCAGGTGTGGTACTTCAGGAATAGCTTTGGCTGCTTTTTTAATTATTTTTTAAAAACATTTTTAATCAAAGCTGCTGTTGCTGTCTGGTGGTT
Source organism: Ictalurus punctatus (assembly GCF_001660625.3). NCBI lineage: Eukaryota > Metazoa > Chordata > Actinopteri > Siluriformes > Ictaluridae > Ictalurus > Ictalurus punctatus. The sequence goes on along the minus strand of NC_030427.2, from coordinate 14,566,242 downwards.
TGAGGCCACTGTGGCTGTTAGCAGTGAGCAAAGAGCCTGTTCTGATCAGAGACGATGTTAACAGACTGGACTGTGGCCTGCTGGGAGCCTGTTTATGTAAGAGGGGTCAGTGGCTCGAATACAACAGTGCAGATGTCCAGAGCAAGTGAGAGAGAGAGACTGAGAGAGAGAAAGATATTCTGAGTTTAGCAACAGCAGGTGCTTGTAAACTGGGGTACTTTATGTCCTTTTCCCGGACTGTTACTTGCATCTAGAAATGGGTTACTTTTTTCACAGCTACCTGAAGTGCTAGTTTTGATAAGAATTTCCTGTTACTATTTGAATCATAGCTGAATCGTAAATAAATAGACATTAGTTCTGTCCATGCAAACTCTTACAATAAGCATCATGGCGTTAGAATCCCAAATTAAGTGCAGTTTTGCATGAAGCAAAAGTTTGCATACCCTTTGAACAAAATGAAGCAGAGATTTATAGCAACAAGACAATTTCATAATTTCGTTTTTTTCCTTTTTCTGTGTTTATAAATCCTTTCCCGTAGGACGTCACCAGCCTGCTACCTTTCCCCATCATTTCTCTGGACGACACTCATGATAAGTCTATCTCTTCCGACTTGCACGCGTATGTCCAGCACCGTGTGGAGCACAGCGCCTCCATCCTCACCAACATCACCTCCAACGGCAAGGCCGAGCCAGCGGCCAGCTCTAAGCTGGGCTCGCACCTGGTGGGTCGCAGTCAAGGCTCCTATCTGTACCTGAAGCTCATCTTGGACCTGCTGGAGAAGGGCCACCTGGTGATCAAGAGCTCCAATTACAAGGTGCTGCCCGTGTCACTGACTGAACTCTACCTGCTTCAGTGCAACATCAGGTTCCCGACGGCGCCAGCTTTCGAGCGCGCACTGCCCATCCTGAACGTCGCGCTCGCCTCGCTGCACCCACTAACCGATGAGCAGCTGTTCCGTGCGCTTAACGCCGGGAGCCTGAAAGGCGCACTCGAATGGACCGACTTCCAGCAACGCATGGAGGCTCTCTCCTGCTTTCTGATTGGTCGGCGTGACAGGACGCGCATGTTCTGCCACCCGTCCTTCAGGGAGTGGCTGGTATGGAGAGCGGATGGAGAGAGCACCGACTTCCTGTGTGAGCCAAGGTGAGCAGTGATGTCACTTCCGTTCATTTCTTTTCATTCACTAAAGCACAGAAGTATGCAGACTGTGAAATTCATCATTTTCATTCATTGTGCGTCTCAAAGTATCGTGACGTGTATATACGTCTCTACGAACAAAACGTTTATTTACTTTCGGTTGGTTCATATCAACAATATCGTGTACATTTCCATTTATTCATTTAGCAGACGCTTTTATCCAAAGCGACTTACAAAAGAGGAAATACAAGCAAAGCGATATTTCAAGCGGAGAACAATACAAGTAGTGCTACCGTACAAGATCTTTAATTGAGTTCTAGAGGAGCAAAGTGCGCAGAGTAGAAGTGTAAGAGACAGAGTAAGTTTTGTTTTGGTTTTTTTAGGATAATGTGGGGTTGGTGTTGTAGGACTTAGTTAGGTGTTCACAGAAGAGGTGGATCTTTAGCTGTTTTTTGAAGATGGTGACAGATTCTGTGGTCCGGATTGAGGTTGGACCTTCATTGCACCACTGAGGAACAGTTAGTGTGAAGGTTCTGGAAAGGGACCTTGAGCCACGCTGAGTAGGCACTACTGATCATCGGTCATTGATCAATCACAGATTGCGTGAGGGAACGTAAGCCTTCAGGAGAGTGTTGTGGTAGGAGGGTGATGTTCCAGACAAGGTCTTGTACGTGAGCATCAAGGCCTTGAATTTGATACGGGCGGCTACAGGAAGCCAGTGGAGGGAGATGAAGAGGGGTGTGACATGGGTTCTCTTGGGCTGGTTGAAGACAAGACGTTCTGCTGCATTCTGAATCATCTGAAGGGGTTTGATGGAGCTGGCTGGGAGGACCAAGAGTAGTGCATTGCAGTAGTCCAGTTTTGAGATAACAAGAGCCTGGACTAGTATCTGTGTAGCCTGTTTGGTGAGACAGGGTCTGGTTTTATTGATGTTGTACAGAATGAACCTACAGGAACGCATCATATCAATATATATCTGTCATTTCAGTATCGTTGCCTCTTTAAGATTAAAGGAATGTTTAATGCAGTGAGTAAATACCTCAGTGTACCAGCTCATAAACAACAACCAGGGCTGGGAGATATGACAGAATGATCATTTTTCAAGTCATTTCTACGATACACAATAAGCATCACGATATACAGGCTTCGTAATGAACTTGAAGCAAAACGTGCTGCGTTTAAAAATAAACCCTTACGATTATTTTACTTTTATTTAATGTGTACATAAAAATGAATTAACACTGAAAGGAAATTGAACAAAAGAAACAATTTGAAAGATTCGGACAGTAGAGAAACCGAATCTGCTTCCAGAGTTTGTAGTCGTTCAGTTAAAAAAATCATGCAACGTTATCACAATACTCATGATGTCTGCAAAAAAATGCATTGTGACATAAATCGATTGCGATATTGATATTATATATTGTCATATTGCCTAGCTCCAAGAGAAACCATTAAATGCAACACCGTTCTAAAAAATGTTTAGACAAGGCTGATGAAACTGTGTTCATGGTTCCTGCGTTTATTTACTGCTCATCATGTATATGCTGTATTGCTATGGTATACATCACTAACTGTGGCATTTCCTCCAAGAAATAAACTTGAAAGTGGTTGTCAGGGCTACGCTGTGTGATCGAATGTCCGATAAACTAGCTGATAAACAATGAAACCGGTACTGGTAGGAGATCAGTACAGGATCGTCCCAGTGGCTCTGCCGGTGAGGAGTGAGATGCTCACTCCAGTAAATATCCAGGATAACATAAGGTCAGTGTTCCCATCCCCAGCGTGAAGCACTTTATCCTACTCATGTTGTACCCACTGTGTATGCCCGCGTAGGTGTGAAAATTACTTTATTGAAATCCTGCCATTCATTTTTCCAGCTCTTCAGCGAGTTTGCCCACCCTCGTACGCATTACTCACCGCTCTCGTTTATCGGGGGAAAATGCCGGGCCGTGCATGAGTGGGCCGGGACGTGCATGAGTGGGCCTAATGGAGCTGTACTCGTGTACGGGAGGTGGAGCAAGCTCGGCATGGCTTACTTAGCGCTGGTCAAATATGGAGGACACTTCACGAAAGTCCCCGACACGACGCGAGCCACGCGTGACCTTTTAGAGAAAAGAGATGACATGTCCAGAAACGAGCGAGGGAGAAACCGTCTGCTGAGGAGCTGCTGTCTAGACGGCTTTTAATCAGCGTTTAATCAAGCGCAGCCGGCGTGACACGGAGTAATTGATGCGGGCGTGTTTTGGAAACATAATATCAGTCAAGTACTCTCAAGGCAGAGAAGACAAGCTCTTTTCCTTAAGGAGCAGTGTCTCATATTACTCGTCTCACGAAATGAGTAGTCTTGACTAGAATGCACATCGGGTAAGACGAGTGGGGCGTACGCGCAGTACATGACCCTCTCTTCTAATTCACAATTAGCATTAGCGCTGGACAGAGTGCCATTAATGTACTCAGTGTCGCGTAACAGTATGGAACGTCAATATGGCAGCACTTTTCTGTTTTCACGTGTCATCTTCTTGTCAAGATTCAGTAAGGCGTTGAGAGATAAAAATGGAGAGAGAAGGAACAGAATAATAGTAGTAATGGATATTCCACTGCCACTAGTAATGTAGGAGGTGATTATGATGATGATGATGATGATGATGATGATTATAGAATATTATTTGATTTGTCACACAGGAGTGGACACGCCCTGATGGCCTTCATGCTCTCTCGGCAAGAAGGGAAGCTGAACAGGCAGCAGACCATGGAGCTGGGTCACCACATCCTCAAAGCGCACATATTCAAGGTAGAGGACACGCTCAGCAGGGCACATATACACTGGCAAGCATGATCGCATTTCACATAAACACCTTGATTAATAGCAGTGATGCAATCAGTTTTAAATCATACGTCTCTCTTGTAATTACAATCAAGTTTTAATAGTTTGAGTCATTTAGTATTTGAAAACTAATGATGCTATCATTATTTTAGATTTCTATAGACAGACTGAACATGAGCAGTAGTGCTACTCTGTGCATAACAAGAAAGAGAGACATCCATCTTTAGCTAATTTTCACCGGCTCGTCAAACGGCGAGTGTTCACTATTTATGCTCACTACATAGGGTGTGACAGAATGGTGCTGTAGTTTCTACACTGTTACAATTTGAGATTCAGCCGCAGAAGTGTGTGAAATTGTTTAAATAATATTTATTAATCATTTTTAAACAAATGTATTTGTAAAGTAATGCATTTGGAAGGTCAGTAAATGTATTTATTTAGGGCCCTCTTCATACACCAGGCAGTTTAGGAAACGTGTAAAAACACTGGTACATTTTTTGTCTTTATATACAGTATCTCACAAAAGTGAGTACACCCCTCACATTTGTGTAAATATTTGATTATATCTTTTCATGTGACAACACTGAAGAAATGACACTTTGCTACAATGTAAAGTAGTGAGTGTACAGCTGGTGTAACAGTGTAAATTTGCTGTCCCTCAAAATAACTCAACACGCAGCCTTTAATGTCTAAACCGCTGGCAACAAAAGTGAGTACACCCCTAAGTGAAAATGTCCAAATTGGGCCCAATTAGCCAGTTTCTCTCCCCGGTGTCATGTGACTTGTTAATGTTACAAGGTCTCAGGTGTGAATGGGGAGCAGGTGTGTTAAATTTGGTGTCATCGCTCTCACACTCCCTCATACTGGTCACTGGAAGTTCAACATGGCACCTCATGGCAAAGAACTCTCTGAGGATCTGAAAAAAAGAATTGTTGCTCTACATAAAGATGGCCTAGGCTATAAGAAGATTGCCAAGACCCTGACACTGAGCTGCAGCACGGTGGCCAAGACCATACAGCGGTTTAACAGGACAGGTTCCACTCAGAACAGGCCCCGCCATGGTCGACCAAAGAAGTTGAGTGCACGTGCTCAGCATCATATAAAGAGGTTGTCTTTGGGAAATAGATGTATGAGTGCTGCCAGCATTGCTGCAGAGGTTGAAGGGGTGGGGGGTCAGCCTGTCAGTGCTCAGACCATACGCCGCACACTGCATCACATTGGTCCGCATGGCCAGAAGGAAGCCTGTTCTAAAGATGATGCACAAGAAAGCCCGCAAACAGTTTGCTGAAGACAAGCAGACTAAGGACATGGATTACTGGAACCATGTCCTGTGCTCTGATGAGACCAAGATAAACTTATTTGGTTCAGATGGTGTCAAGCGTGTGTGGTGGCAACCAGGTGAGGAGTACAAAGACAAGTGTGTCTTGTCTACAGTCAAGCATGGTGGTGGGAGTGTCATGGTCTGGGGCTGCATGAGTGCTGCCGGCACTGGGGAGATACAGTTCATTGAGGGAACCACGAATGCCAACATGTACTGTGACATACTGAAGCAGAGCACAATCTCCTCCCTTCAGAGAAGCATGATAACGACCCCAAACACACCTCCAAGACGACCACTGCCTTGCTAAAGAAGCTGAGGGTGAAGGCGATGGACTGGCCAAGCATGTCTCCAGACCTAAACCCTATTGAGCATCTGTGGAGCATCCTCAAACGGAAGGTGGAGGAGCACAAGGTCTCTAACATCCACCAGCTCCGTGATGTCATCATGGAGGAGTGGAAGAGGACTCCAGTGGCAACCTGTGAAGCTCTGGTGAACTCCATGCCCAAGAGGGTTAAGGCAGCGCTGAAAATACTGGTGGCCACACAAAACATTCACACTTACGCGCAATTTGGACATTTTCACTTAGTAGTGTACTCACTTTTGTTGCCAGCGGGTTAGACATTAATGTCTGTGTGTTATTTTGAGGGGACAGCAAATTTACACTGTTACACAAGCTGTACACTCACTACTTTACATTGTAGCAAAGTGTCATTTCTTCAGTGTTGTCACATGAAAAGATATAATCAAATATTTACAAAAATGTGAGGGGTGTACTCACTTTTGTGAGATACTGTATATACATGTTATAAAAATTCAAGTCATTTCTTCAGACAGCGCTTATGAAAACACACTACTAAAAAAAAAAAAGAAAGGATATGAAGTGTATAATCTGATAGAACGATGACGTCATTAGAGATTCCCACTCACCTTAATAATCTTGCACATCTTCCATTTATCACCTCATAGAAGGTGTTAGCGATGTGACGCGCTCTTTTCCTCACAGGGGCTTAGTAAGAGGACGGGCGTGTCCTCCAGCGTTCTCCAGGCCCTGTGGATCAGTAACAGTACAGACAGCCTGTCCGCTGCTCTTTCCTCCCTCAGAAACCTCTACACGCCCAACGTCAAGGTGAGTTAACACAACCGCCATGCGCCAGTTCACATCCTTGTCCTTCACACGATGAAGCGAGCAGTTAGAGAGTGTGACTCATGCTGAGCCTTTAACTCCGCGAACATCAGAGTCACTCGGATGGGAAGCCTTTTGGCGCCCACCGCAAAACGAGCTTACGTAATTAAATTCATTCGTTCATTCTGTTATATGTTATAATCGCCTAAGCCTGGACTTCTCTTTGTCCTCACTTTCCTGAAATGCGTCACTTTGTTTGTATGCACGTACGTGTACGAGCGCACGCCAACCTCCTCGGCAGTTGAAAAGCCACTCGTTAATTCCCGCGGTGTGTTTAGATGAATAAATGAGATTCTGTTTCCACTGCTTTCAACAGATCCTGCTTCATCCAGCATCCTAATCAGGCTTCCATTACCAGGCGAGCAGAGCAATCAAAAGAGGCTGCCTGCTTTCATTCGGCCATGACACGCGTCCTAGCATTAAATTAGTTCAGAAAAACGCCATCGGTATGCTTAAAAGGCTTAAAAGGGATCTTATGATGTGTTTGTGTTGGCTGAAGGCTTTTTTTATTACTCTCTTGCTTCGCTATTGTCAAGTCCTGAGGCCAGGACTAGTTTTTATGCGGGTCAAGGTCAAGTCAAGAACACGTTTTTATGGGGGTTTGATGGTTTGTTTAAAAGCCACTTGATTTAACAAGACTAGGTGAGCGTAGTTTTTGCTAGTCGATCAGTAAATACGAACCAGGGTTTAGTCGGTGTAAACACACAGAACCTATCTCCACCTGTTGCTCACTGTTCCCTCAGGTGTCCCGGCTACTGATCCTGGGCGGAGCGAGTGTGTGTTACCGCACCGAGGTGCTCAGCAGCGCCCCTGTGCTGTGTGTACAGTCTCACTTGGGTCACCTGGAAATGGTCTCGCTCCTGCTAGAGTTTGGGGCTCCTGTGGATGGAGCATCCGAGAACGGCATGACGCCTCTGTGTTACGCCGCGGCCGCCGGACACCTGGGCGTGGTTAACCTGCTCTGCAGAAAGGGGGCAAAGGTCAGTCAGGATGTCTCATCTGCGTAATATTCAGTTCTCATTTTCCATTATTAATCAAATATGTCAGGATGAAATGGGTGTCCTAGATTAAGACTGTACAGTGACCCAAAAAAATAAAGCACACGTATTATTCCTTGAAGCTTTATAATAAGCAGTGTATTACAGTGCATTACTGGTGCTCTAGATTTTTCTTTAATATTTCATTAAGATCCATCTTTAATCTGTTAATGTTGTCGTTCCCTGTCAGAGCAGCCTGTCCAGGTGTTGAGAAAATATTATGTACGATCAGTTTTGGGTTTTTTTATTATGTATACACATCACTGATACGTTTGTTTACGCACACCAAATCACGAAATAAACACAGATGCCAGATCAGGAAATACCGGAAATGATTTCACTTTAATTCTGACTGAACTTGCACACCAGGTGGATCACGTGGATAAGAGCGGACAGTGCGCGGGGGTTCACGCTGCTCTGAGAGGTCACGCTGAAATTCTGCAGTATCTGCTGGATCAGGACTGGAGCTCAGACCCCACACAGTCAGAGCAAAACCCCAAGAGCAGAGTAGTGCAGCAAGCCTTCATCGCTGCGTCCAGCATGGGACATGTACAGGTAACACACACACACACACAGAAGAAAAAATCATTAACGTCAATTACTTCCCGATTAATATGGACGCCTGGGTAAATGAAAACTTCGAAGGTGCTGCTCATGAATTTATCATCATCCGGATCAGCAGTGTTAGTGTTTCTATCCCAGCTTGCTAGAAAGTGGCTAATCCCTCACATGTGCTGTTATGTAATGTGTCTGGAAGTGTTTCGGTTTTGACACAATGTGTTGGAAGGAGTTTTGTTTCGCCCAGTGTATTAGGAAGTGTTTCACTTATGACACAATGTATCTGGAATGGTTTTGGTGATGATGTAATGTATTGAGAAGGATTTCAGCTATGACATAATAAGAACGAGTTCTGAATAAAAACATCATTCATTTGAAGGCATTTTTTTGTTATGATGCAGTGTTTTGGTTATGAAATAAAGTATATTGGAAGGAGTTTTGATTATGATATAATGTATCAGGACGAGCTTCGGTTGTGACAATATATTGGAAGATATTTTGCTTATGATGCTTTAGATATCGAAAAGTCTACGCAGCCCTGTTAAAACGCGCAGGTGTTTGTGATTGAAATGAATCATAGAACTTTTTCTACCCTCCATGTGAAATTACAACGTATTAAAATGGAGTGAAAAACAAATCAAACATTTTAGGGGGAAAAAACAATCAAACTTGTAGTTACCTGGTTGCATAAGTGTTCACACCCCTAAACAAATAGGCTACTTTGTTGAAGAGCCTTTTGATTTTGTTACACCCCTCAGTCTTTTGGGGTAAGAGTCTAAGAGCTTGCTTGGCACATCTTGACTTGGCAATATTTTCTTACAATAACATTCTAGATGGGTCAGACTGTAAGGGCATCTCCTGTGCACAGATTGTGAACTGGACTCAGGTCTGGGTTCTGTCGCGGTCGTTCAAAAACATTGATCTTCTTTTGGTGAAGCCGTTCGTTTGTTGATTTGGGTGCATGCTGTGGGTCAGTGTCATGCTGAAAGGTGAAATTCCTTCTCATCTTCAGCTTGCCAGCAGACACCTGAAGGTTTTACACTAAAATCGACTGGTATTTGTAGCTATTTATGATTCACTCCACGTTGATAAAAGCCCCAGTTCTGGCTGAAGGAAATCAGCCCTAGAGCATGATGCTGCCACCACCATGCTTCACCATGGGTATGGTGTACTTTTGGTGGGTTTTTTTTGTCGGTTTGTTTGTTTGATTTCCACTAAACAAACCTTTTGGAATTATGGAATTATTACACCTTGTGGAATCGGTCTCATCAGACCATAACACATTTTTCCATGTAGTTTGGGGTGATTTATTTGAGCTTGGATTATTTTTGTTTCTGAGAAAGGGCTTCCGTCTAGCCCATAGCCCAGACATGTGAAGAATACGAGAGATTGCTGTCACATGCAGAGAGCACTCAGTACTTGTCAGATATTCCTGCAGCTCCTTTAATGTTGCAGTCTCTTGGAAGCCTCCCTGATAAGTTTGTGTCTTGTGCTTTTATAACTTTTGGACGGACGTCCCTTTCTTGGTGACGTCATTGCGGTTCCGTAGTGTGTGCCATGTACAGTGTTCCATAGTACATCTAATGTTTTGGAAACAATGTTCTTTTATACCCCTCCCCTGATCGATACCGTTCCCCAAGTGAGATATGGTACATGCGGTCAGCTGTTTGTGGACCGTGGCTTCAGCATTCAGAAGAAAATCCTACAGAAACAGCTGATTTATTTGGGGTTAATCAGAATCAATTCATTGATGACAGCTGTATGATGATTACTTATGAGCATGAGATTCCCCAGGGGTGCACACTTATACAACCCGGTTATTGTAAGTTGTTTTTTCCTCCTATTTTTCCTAAAGTGTTTGTTTTTCATCTCATTTTAATACATTGTAATCTCACACTGAGGATGGGAAAACTTACTTTTTTATACATCACAAAAACCTGCCATTTTAACAGGGCCGTGTAGACTTTTTATAACCATTGTATACAATATAAAGCCAAAGGTTTGTGGACACCTGACCATCACACTAATTTGTGCTTCTTCCCCTAACTCTTGCCAAGTCTGAACTACACAATTGTATATAATGACTTTATATGCTGTAGCTTTATAATTTCCCTTCACTGGAACTCAAACACTGTTCCAGCATGACAATGCCTGTGTGTACAAAGCGAGCTCCATGAAGACATGGTGTGTGAAGGTTGGAAGAAGGTGGAAGAACTCGAGTGTCCTGCACAGAGCCCTGACCCCCACAACCCCACCGAACACCTTTAGGATGGAATGGGATGTTCAAAGAGCATATACGTGATGGTCAGGTGTCCACAAAAGTCTGGCCTTATAGTATATATTAATATAGAGGGCTTGATTTAGGACTGCTTTGTGCTTTTCTCTGTAGTTTTAAGCTAAAAGTCAGCTCATTTTGGTTTCTTTCTATTTTTGAAAGGGTGTCCCGTAAGTCCTGCAGAATTTGCTCAGTAGAACAATTCAAGAGTAGGATTATTTGGATTCCTTCTTTCTTTTAGTATATTCACTCAGATACATCATGACCCATAAAGATACGCATTGACGCTATGATGCTGGATTTATGGGGCAAGCCTGTGTTATATGATCTTGAAATAATCGCTCAGTTTTGTAATGTACACATCCTCAGGTGCTGAAGAACTTGCTGGCTCTGAGTAAGAACGAACTCAGTGTGCAAATGGATGGCCATGACACTCTATGGGGAGAGACAGGTGTGTTTATGTGATTATGTAGATAGTGGTGTGTGACCAGTGTGAAAATAATCCTGAATGATCTCTCTAATAGAATGATCAGCCTCTATATAAGAGTAGTTCGACCTGTCTTCATTATTATGCTTTTAGCTTTGAGTGCTGCTGCTGGCCGGGGCAAGCTGGACGAGTGTGTGTTCCTGCTGGAACAGGGGGCCGCAATAACACAGCCGAACCGCAGGGGTGTGACTCCCATTTACACTGCAGTGAAACACGGACACACACAGGTGGGGTCCTTAATCCACGGATTAAACCTCTCCGTCCTCCAGTTTGATTTCCATTATAGGTCAAATTTTTAGATTGCCTTTTATTTGTAGGACTAAGAGCTCAGTTAATGGGCTTTTTTAAAAAAAATTTATAAAAGTGTTCATATTTATACACTTGTGCTAATGAATTATTGTTTCTATAGTAGCTTATTCACACACAAACAGATTAAACACTGTGTGTAATCATAACATGGCAAACTGCGTTGTTTTTGTTTTACTAACTTGGAGAGGAAAAAAGAGAATATTGAGGAAACAGTTGTTTATGGCTGCTATAACATGAGGTAGCGCTCTCTAGACAGTTCCAACTTACAATTCAGTGCTCAGATCTCTGTGCTGGAGCATGAAGGAACGGAAACTACGTGCACTCCTGTGTTAGTCTTGACCATAATGCATACATTTTCACCCCCCCAAATGTTAACCCCTTAACGTTTTTTTGCTGCGAAAAATCTTTACCAAAACGTAAAACTGTAAAACATTATGCTAAATTCACAGTGGGCACACAATTTCTCAAAAATTGGGAAACGTCAGATTTTTTTTGCCCCCCCAAAAACATTAAGGACCTTTTATGGTTTCTGGGGTGAACAATTCAGCGTTCTCTGATTTTCACCAAATTCACAGCGCGCGTTAAGGAGGCCAAGGGGTGCACTTACTTTTATTCTTTTACCCGTCAAAGCTGAGATCTGAGGCTCCAATTTCCAGTGTATTACAATCAATAAAATATACAGGTTTGGGAAGCTGCACTAGATTTCATTCACACACACACACACACACAAAGAAAGTAAAAGTTTTCTTCCTCTTAACATAATGCATTTAATCATATAATGGAAACATATTTCTTAGAATAAACTTATTCATGAAATAAAATGAGTCATGGTTGTGTTTCCTGTTTTGTCTCGTAAGGTGGTAGAGCTTTTGCTGCAGCACGGCGCCGAGCTGGACGCCTCCGACAAACATGGCCGCTCTCTGCTGATGGTTGCAGCCAGCGAGGGTCACGTGACCACTGTGGACTTCCTTCTCTCACGGGGTGAGTCCGCTGACCTCGGATAAGGAGAGGTGCTCCCAGAGGTGGCATGCGTGTGATTTTTTTCAAACGTGCTCACGCGCTTATGTGTGTGTGTGTGTGTGTGTGTGTGTGTGTGTGTGTGTGTGTGTGTGTGTGTGTGTGTGTGTGCGTGCGCGCGTGGGTGATGCAGGTGCATGCATGACAGCAGTGGATAAGGAAGGACTGACACCACTGAGCTGGGCGTGTCTGAAGGGCCAGAAGAGCGTAGTGGAGCTGCTGGTGGAGAAAGGAGCGCAGATCGATCACACGGACAAGAACGGACGCACTCCTCTCGACCTCGCCGCCTTTTATGGAGACGCTGACATAGTGCGTAGAGAATATATATATATATATATATTTTTAACTTGTACTTCACATGATCAGAGTGTGTTTGGTTGAGGTGGGACTCAGTACAGGTTACAGTAACAGATTATTTATTATCTATACAATCAAGGGCAAAGTTTTGTACACCTTTAGGACAAAAAGTATTCTATTTCACTGCTATTTGTACAATTTCGACTTTGTTCCCTCTTTCTGTTAATCAAACATCACTAAATTCTGCTGTTATACTATAGGGCAGTCTTGTGTGGTATTGTTTTTTTGTCTAGGTTGAATCCAGAGTGTATCTAGTCCTGTTTCCTGTCAGCGTCTGGTTATTTTGCGTTACACACCTGAGCGATGCTGTGCAAGTCTGTGTGTGTGTGTGTGAGAGAGAGAGATTGTGATTATGGTGTATCGCGTGTAAACCCGTATCCCCGCCGCGGCAGGTGCACTACCTGGTGGAGCGCGGTGCTGTGATCGAGCACATGGACTACAGCGGCATGCGGCCCCTGGACCGCGCCATCGGCAGCCGCAACACTTCGGTCGTCGTCACTCTGCTGAAAAAAGGGGCCAAGCTGGGTGAGTAGTGCTCCAGAACATCTCCCCATACAACCACTCACACACCTTTCCCCCCCGAGTTTACCCCTCACACTGAATTTAGATCAGAATCCAGAACGTGGCCAGCTCGCTCTTCTTCCCCTCTCGCACCCCTCGCTCTTTTCCACACAGCGCTCTGTTCCTCTGCCGAGTCCTAAATGTAACGAAAACGAGGCCATATTTTCTCGCTAGGGTTTGCGCATGCCTGCTGAGCCACTGGCCCAGTCTGTAAGTGGGGCGGCAGTGATGTATGAACCATCTCTCTTTTTTTTTTACAGGATGCGTACAGTATGTTTTTTTTTTGTCCTTGTTACATCTTAAAGAAATGAATCATGTAGACTTTATTGTCCACATGTACATTTTAAAAAGATAATGATATTCAGAAAGTTTCTGATTACAGAAAGTGTGTTTGTCAGTTTTAATCAAAACGAGGTTTTTTTTTTAAATCCCGGGTTTTCACACACTTTTTGATCTTCCAGAGAAATCAGTGGCAATTGTCTCGTGGTCACGACTCAACTCTGCATCCGAAGGCCGTGGATTCGGTGTCAGATGTAAAGATCGTTGTGACCAAACCACACAATAAAAACAAAAACAACAGAATGTGTATAAGGCCGTCTCGGTGACTCGCACTCGTGAGTCACTTGGTAAAACCGCTATATGAAATGATCATGAAATTCTTTGGATCAGAATCACAGAGATGATTCAGGTAACACTGTTGCGTGTATGCCACGCTTCGCTTGTTTCACTTGCTGTGCGTCAGACTGAGTTGTATCCAGATTTGTGCCACGTACTTACCCTGTTTCAAGTTCTCCTGAACTCCGACTTCTCAGTTTAAGACCAGAGGGATAGAAAGACGTAGCGCGTCCTGTCCTGCTCTAGTTAGCTTAGCACTCCAGCATTTTTTTTTTTATTTCCCGAGGCTTTTTTTTTTATGTTTGCTGAAATCAAACCTACCACTGAACCACTCTGACCACTGAAAAACAACCACTTCTAAATTAGCATTAGCCAACTGCTCCACATAGCCATAATCAGATAGCAGGATAAATACAGGCTGGGCTGCGTTTTGACTAATGCCATACGTCTTACCTCATTTCCTCTTCTCTTCTCTTCTGTTGAAAAGATATTATAGAACGGTCACACACACACACAAAAAGCCTGGTTTCCATTTTTAGAAGAAACAGTTTCTTTGAATCTAGCACTAAAATTGCTGTCCTAGAATAAGAACTGTTTTCTGTAAGCATGTAATCGGCATTAAAGGTGCGGTCAGTGATTTTTTTTTTTCCTTCTGTGATTTAAAGGTGCGGTCAGTGAAAGTCAAAACTTTCGTAATACTTTAAAAAATAATAATAATAATAATAATAATAACTGATCTGCTCAGGGGAGTAAGAGATCAGCTCAGAGGGATTCTGTGATGCACCAGGTTTTTGTACATGAAGGAAAAACAATGATCTGGACCATCACATTTCCAAACAATCAGGACAAATAGGTCTGTTAATCCAGAAAGCACTACCGCTGGCATTAGCATTAGCATTCAGGTGTTCTACCATAAGGATATGGTTTATACTTGAAGCATACGTTAAGGGTGTGGCTTTAGAGGGAACTCTGAAGGAGCTAACGTATGCTAAAATCAACCACACCTTTAAAAACTTTTAAGCTGGTAATCAGAGCCTTATACTGTGTGTGTGCGTGTGTGTGTGTGTGTGTGTGTGTGTGTGGGTTGAGTCTCGTCCTGTGTTGTGTGTTTGGTTCTTCACTCCTCTTCTCATCACTTCTCTCTTTCTCTTTTTGGCCTTCACTTACCTGCTGCTAAAGGGTACCGCACGTCTCCCTATGATCGATCAGGTACAAGCTTTAGGTAACTCTCTCGGGCCAGTCTCGTTCACAGTAAGGACAAACAGGGAGACGGTGAGACATGCAGGCTAATGTTCGGTTCTCTCTCCCTCCCCCAAATACATCTGAAGGAAACGCCGCGTGGGCCATGGCCACTTCTAAACCGGACATCCTCCTCATCCTGCTGCAGAAGCTGATGGAGGAAGGCAACCTGCTCTATAAGGTCAGTCATGAGCAGTTGATTTCAGAGAGGTGTTCTGTTGAGGCACTCACTAAAAATCCTTGTATTTTCTCAGAAGGGGAAGATGAAGGAAGCCGCTCAGAGGTACCAGTATGCACTGAGGAAGTTTCCAAGGGAAGGGTT
The DNA here is from genome assembly GCF_001660625.3 of Ictalurus punctatus. Classification (NCBI taxonomy): domain Eukaryota; kingdom Metazoa; phylum Chordata; class Actinopteri; order Siluriformes; family Ictaluridae; genus Ictalurus; species Ictalurus punctatus. Next base: position 14,551,000 of record NC_030427.2, on the reverse strand, counting down.
TGGGGAAGACCTGAAGGCCTTTCGAGAACTCCGGGTCTCGCTCTACCTCAACCTGTCCCGCTGCCGCCGCAAAACCAACGTGAGTCACGCTCATCTTTATCGTATAGCAGTGTCCACACGTATCCTTGCGTAATAGAATACCAGAATTATCATGAAAATGCACACACACACATCGGATTGAGCCGCTTCCTGAATTTCTCTCAGGGGATCAATAGAGTCCGGCCATCTGTCTGTCTGCATGTCCATCTATCATTCAGTCTGTATGTACGTGTCTATTGATCTACCTACCTGTTGGTCTATTGCTCTGTGTAAGTCTGTCTATCCATCAGTCTGTCTGTCTGTATTTATGTCTGTCTATCTAGTTATCTTTATCAGTTGGTCGGTCTATTTACCTACCTACCTATCCGTCATGTAACAAACTGAAGACACTTCTCCTCCATGCCTCCTCCTAATTTAAGATCCTTTCATATCCTTAAACTTGTGCAGTACTCTCTGTCTGTCTGTCTCTCTGTCTGTGTGTGTGTGTGTGCACGCAAATGTGTACGTGTGCAAAGTACTACATGCACTCAATGCCATGTGGCCAGTAATGAACACGATCAACTGGCTACAGGTTCTCCAGTTTTACTATAAATTATTCTACTCCTGTCTGCTATTAAAAAGAGATTCGCCTTAAGCTGCTAATATGATTGCGTACTCTAAACTGGGAGAGAATGAAGACTGGGTGTGTGTGTGTTTGTGTGTGTTTGCTTAATCACGCTGGCTTTCTATAATACCTGCTGGCAAGGATGGTGTGAAAGATATAATAGCCATTTTAATACAATATTCTGTCATTAAACATTTAAAGAGCATCATTATCCACAGCCGTTATGGATCCTCGCTATCATTCTGACCTCCTACTCAAGGACAGAATCTCAATAAGAATCTGCTGATCAGTGAATGGCTCAGCAGAACTGCAATACAGAAATGAAAGTGTACAGGGAAACACACACACACACACACACACACACACACACAGACTTAATGAAACCCTACAAGCTCCACCATTATTATTATTAAATATCTGTTCACTACTGCTATATACCTAACACACTATTATTATTTTACTTGAAGTAGTGGAAGGAAGAAAAAGGTAGACATGAATGTTTCATTTCCAGCAGGGCTGCTCTATGTGTGTGTGTGTGTGTGTGTGTGTGTGTGTGTGTGTGTGTGAGAGAGAGATTTTTAAAGGCAAAGCATGGCCAAACTAATTAGAGAATGTCTGTTTAAATCGCATTCAGAAGAAAAAAGGAGCACTAAGACTTCTGAACTGACATCTTGCTTTTGATTAATACCTTAACATACACTTTGTCTGTCTCTCTCTCTCTCTCTCTCTCTCTCTCTCTCTCCCTCTGTCTCTCTGCAGGACTTCGGCATGGCAGAAGAATTTGCCACGAAGGCTCTGGAACTGAAGCCGAAGTCATATGAAGCGTTTTATGCTCGTGCTCGAGCTAAGAGAAGCAGTAGGTGGGAAGCTTTACCACGCATCACATCACAGCAAATCTCTGCTCAGACCCCATAACATTTATTTACATTAATAACGTAACTGTAGAAGTGAGCACAAGCTCTAAATGCCAAGTAGATTACTACAGTATTCAGAGTAAAGCTGGTTTCACAAGGACAAACTTCATTTGTCTACCTGAATGTTATCAAGGCCATTTTTATATTATGTAGACGTATAAAATTAATGTTCAAAATACATTTTAAGTTTGTTTTTATCAAATTCAGATCACCGTGGAGCACCCAATCATTTCTTCACTCCTGATTGGCTGAAACAGTAATGATTAGAGTGCTTTTTAAAAAAAGAAAATAATAATAATAATCTGAATTTGGCTTTTGCATCTCTAATTATGACTTCTCCTGTAAACATCAGCAAACTGAAACCAAAACAGTAGAGGATGATTTATATTTCTGGATAATTCTATGCATTATTTAGCAACTGGAATGTCGTGTCCTGTTTTCGATCCTCAGAGTGAGTACGCGGTGAAAAAAAAACTCAATCTCCACACAAACACTCCAACACTGCGGATCAGAGTGTTTTCTGAAGCCGGATTGGTGAAAGCAGCCGAAGGTGTGTGATGATAAATAATAACCGTTCTCATTTCCGACTGTGTCTTTCAGGCAGTTTGCGGCAGCGCTGTCTGATCTCTACGAGGCGGCGCGTCTGAGTCCCAGTAACAGAGAGATCAGACGCTTGCTGGCCCGTGTGGAGGAAGAGTGCCATCAGCGCCCCGGTGGGAAACACGCGTCATCGCACGCTCATCCCTCACAGCATGAGGAAGAGGAGGAGGTGGAGGATGACGACGACGAGGATGATGACGAAGAGGAAGCCGTGTCGGTTCGAGCATCTCACAAAGGCTCAGAGAACCTTGGGATAAAGCTGGTGCAGGTGGAGGAGGGAGATGAGGAAAAGACAAGTAAAGAGGAGAAGAGGAAGGAGAACTGGCAGCAGAGCCGAACTCTGCCCGACTCTCTGGGCCTGGCACTGTCGGGCACCCAGTCATTCTCTCCTTCAGCTCACAGACGTCTCCCGTCCAGACAGGCTCAGAGCGTGAAGAGCCGAGAGAACCACGGCCACCACAGGGCCTGCCTACACACCAGGGAGCCGCTCAGAGACACGCAAGGAGGCACGGGTCATCTAGGCCACCTGGACACCATGCCCCTGCCACCAGAGGGTGTTCCAGAGTGCAGGTCCGAGTTCAGCCGTAGCAGCAGCATGCGAGTGTCTAGCTCCTCGAGCGGCCTGGCTTTCTCCGGGATGCACTCAGACCGCAACCGCAGCTCTGTCGCCAACGAAAACACCGCTGCCGTCTCAGACACGACCGCGAGGCAACATGAGCACAAACCACGCCCTTTTATGGGGATCACGGACAAGACGGCACGCTTCCACCAGCAACCACCACCACCACTGCACGGTCACAGCTGGCAGGGTCATGGCACAGAGGAAATGGTGCAAGGACTGACCTGTGACCTCCAGTACCCTATAACAGGAAACGTCGCCTACCAGGAGGCCTTTCATAATGGCACCCACGCAGCAGACCTGCACTCGGCGAAGCAGCATAAGCAGGCCAACCTGGCGCGGGACAACCCCATCCTCATCAGCTCCATCAAACCCAAACGCTCCTTCATCGAGTCCAACGTGTAGCGGCTGTCACCGTGGAGACCGCCACACAAAGCACAAACTCCAGGACAACCCTGTACACCACTTAGTAACTAATCATTCAGGCTTCGCTTTTAGCCTCCACGGCGTAGAAATACGGTTTTATTCAGGACTACCTACCAATAGAACAAGACTTAACAAGACGAATGTTGTGTACTGTAATAATTATTCTACATTTAAGCAAAGGGTTTACTATAGAGCTCTTCTATAAGGACAGTTAACACTTTAAAGCCCCGATCAGGAACGGCTGAAAGACCATCACGCTAAACACGGTAAGTAAAGGATAAGTTTTAGCAGCTGTGATATCTCAAATGAGTCGTTATTCCAGTACTGATGCCTAGCACACTGTTATTCCTGACTGGGGGGTGTGTGTGTGTGTGTGTGCGTGTGTGTGTGTGTGCGTGTGTGTGTTGTACAGTGCATTTCCTTATAATCCTCTTTACTTGCTAATACATCAATGAATTAATTTATTTATGGCTTCTACAGCTTAGTTTATTGTTTAAAATATATTTTATATTGTTATTTTTGCACAGCTATATATATATATATATTATAATTCAGAATCTTTTGAGAAATAATGCTTTGTGAAGACTTCAGGTTCAGGTACAGCTGAGCGCAAAAGTTTGCACACCTTGACAAAGACATTGGCATTACAGCAAGACGGTATTTACCGGGAGGTTTCGAAGATGTTCCTTCATCATCAGAAGTAAAGAAAAAACAGTTAAGTATGTATATTTAGATATTAATCATGAAACAATCCAAACAAAATGGCTTCCTATTTCTTGCACCATTTATACCGCACCTTATATCAACCAGGAAACAATTTCAGACTAAATGATTCTCTCTTTTTTTTTTCCCCACCCACATCCTGCGAGGAGACGCAACATTTTACACTCAGCTGTCCATGAGCAGTGGTTTATAAAGAAAGCAAACCGTTTCAGGTTTTAGCGAGACAAATAAAGTTTAAGACATTTTAGAGATTTTATATGTGTATTATTTGCATTTGGTTCTATATACAATATTGTATACAATATGTTATTGATTGTATTTCAACTTTGCTGCATAACGCGACAATAAAGGCCCACTTCAAGCACTGGTTAACGTTTGTGATCTTGGGATACGAGTGCATGCATTTATATAGGAGGATATAATAATTACACATCATTTAACATTCTGGTTTGAAGAAATGTCCTGAGAGACAAAAAATAAAACCTAAACCATGTAGGTGAGTTTAACTTTATTAGGACTGCAGTGTCTTAACCCTTCATTAACCCATCTCTATGAAATTGCAAAGTCACGTTCATAATCCAGGGTTGTATATGCTTTAAGCTCTAACCCAGTCCAGTATTATGGATTCAAGAGTTGTGATTGGTTGCTTTGCCCCAGCATTCAGCAATGCACAATGATAACATTGTAGCAGTTAAGGCAGTCAAAAGTTATTTTACTATCAATATTTAACATCAATTTTCGCGCAACCAACCAGTGTTTTTAGTGCAGTGTGTTATAATGCCATGGCATTGGTAGCCAATCACAACAGCTACATCAGAGTGTAAAATCTTACAGCTAGTAATGAAATATGTTGCAAATGTTAATTGTATTTTTTTTAAAGAAAAAAAGATTTCAGCTAAACATTGTTGTATGAAATCATGCATGCGTACATGTATAAAGAGCAGGAAATGTTAAGTAAATTATTTGTGCAAAGCTAGATATATAAAAAAAAAAGTGAACTTTAAGACTTGATTAACTGATTAATCATCGTGTTATTTTGCCAAAAATGAACCAAAAATGTGTCTAAATTAAACAATGATATATTTTACACAGCTGATTCAGATTTCACTGTAACGCATCTGAATATTAACGTGTGTGAATTTATACTCATACAATAACGACTTCCTATCACATATGATACTTAACACTTCCAAAACATTCCAAGGATTAAATCACAGTGAGGTCGTAACCTATTCACGATCTTATGCTCACTACATTGGGTGTAACATAAATATAGAAACATAGTGCATAAGGAGTTTGCTGTTTTCGCAGGAGAGCTCTGTTTGAGATAATATACTAATTACATCAAGTGTAATATCTCTATTCAGACACAGTTTGCTTGGATATAATTATTAAATGAATGCATAATTTAAATTTTCGTACAGCAAGGATCATTTAGGTTTAAATGAAACTTTTGTTTTTATACGATGGATGAAAATAAGTTTTAAAATCAGGAAGTGGTTTTACTAGAAAAGGTCCGAATTGTGTCCAGATCGATCAACTGATTGATAACCGATTTATAAATGTTTACTGTGAGGTTCCTACAGACTCCAACACATAAATCTAATGCACATCATTAATCTCTTACCCGTGTGTGGTTTCACATTTTAAGCAGGTGTCTGGACGAGGACTGATTGGTGTGCTAACCTTCGAGCTGTGCAGTCGAGCGGGGTTTTCAGCGATCCCGGCTAGCCAGCGTTTTTGTCCTAAGCTCCCAGCATACCTGATTCAAAGCTGTTACAGCGTGAATTACCCGTCTCGAGCGTTGTGGGGGGACGCAGGACGTCCCCCTCGGACCGGGTTTCAGTCATGTTCTGTTGCATTTGAGAGAGTGTGTGGTGATCACTGGCTGCTGGACCAGCGGCAGATGGCCATTTTGAGCGTGCGGTTGGGGGTGAGCAGTGTGGTCTGCAGCGGCAGGTTGGTCATGGGGCTGGAGCGGCTCTTCGTATTGATCCAGCTCTCGATGGCATCCCGCTCGTAGGAATAGCCGTCTGCGCACGCACGCACGCACGCACACACACACACAGTTCACACTTGTAAACAATAGAAGCCATATTTATGAAAATACACACGTCATCACAAAGTGTGTGTATGTTTAGAAATAGTGCTTTTATATTTATTTACACACACACACACACACACACTCACACACTATACAATAAAGAAATTACACAGCCACTAAAATCACCTTTTTGCTTCAAGTCCATCCACAAAAATAAATATTTTGAATTTAATTTGCCATTTTCATTAGAAGACATTTAGCCAGGCATATCTTTATTTTTGTGTTCAAAAGGTACTTTTCTTGTTTACTGCTGGACTTTTTGTAAAATCTTAAAATGTCATTTTTGAAACGAAATGAAAAACTTTACTTTAAAAACAAGCCGTAAAATCATTTTTCAGTTAAACTGCATCGGGACAAGAACAAAGGAAAAATGAAACAACTTTAAAAATGTAGTAATATAAAATACTGCATCCATAAACATATTCAAAAATAGAAGGCATACGTAAATTATTATAGATCCCCCCCCCAAACCATGTGTAATTAGTAAATTTGTATTGTTTTTATTTATAAATCCCTGTTTTCGTTAGACACGAAACTAAAATGACTAACATTCTAAACTGAATTGTAAATATATATATATATGTGTGTGTGTGTGTGTATATATACTAGGCTCTGACCTGCAGCAATCACCGGGTCCTTCATGACCTCGTGTGTGATGGGGCAGAGGAACTCGTCAGGAATGCCGTCGGATACCGGTGCCATCTTCAGCTCCTCGATCTTTCGCAGAATTTTACCGCGCAAACCCAGTGACTCTGACCAATCACAACACATCACACAAAGAAAGAAAAAACATACACTCGGCGCTCACAGTACTGCGTCTTACATGTACAGTACGTGTAAAGGAGTAGGGTGTGTGTTCACAATGGGGAATTTAAAGAGACAGAGAGCACTAATAATACTGTTAATGAAGTCTGGACACTTTCAATTTCAGCAGCCGCACCCTTCTGTACATAGAGGGATGGGCGGAGCCAGCAGGGGCGCTGTGGTTTATTTATTTACCTTCTTTTTTTTTTCTTTTTTTTGCGAGTACCACTATACTGGAGAGCGAAATGTAAAAATGTAAGTTAGATTTGAGAGCTTACTATGTTCCATAGTTCAAATACTAAATCCTCACGTACACAGTGTAGACTTTATAGTGTGTAGTGCACCATTTGAGACACAGCCTTGGCTAGAAAGGGATAAAAGTTCACACCATTAACCTATGTATTATTTTTCCTTTATGTCTCTGGGTCTAAGGGGTTCTAGAGAAGTGTTTTTCTCTATAGTATGAATGCTGTGGAATGTGTGTGGAGTGTGTGCTGTTACCTATACGAAGCTCCGAGCTGAGGCTCTCCTTGCTCAGCGAGAGCAGTTCTGCTCCATCGATGTTATTGGCCTTAAACGTGTCGACGAGGCTCTCCAGCCCCTCCTCCCGTAACCATGCCGACACATCGTCCTCTGACCAATCGCTCACCGTCAGCCTGGAATGACCCGGCCACTTCCTGCCTGCCATACACAGCAACAGGAAGTGATGGATCTGACCCTACAGGGAGTGTAATCTGTGTGATTTACTGCTTCAGAGACACAGTGAAGAGGAATCGGTTATGACTGCGTCAGATAAACAACGTCACTGTCGCGGTGATTTAATACCCATCTTGTGAAACGGTGTTAATGCGAAAGGTCACATGAAGTCTCTCTAACGACGCGTCAGTAAAATATCCACTCTGTAAATAAGGAGGCGTGTCTACTCTCCTGTCACTCAATACACCATGGGTTTGGGGGCATGGCTTTGGAGGGAACACTGAATGGCAGGGCTGGCTTTAGCTAACTTCAACTAGTTTAAAAATTGCTAAATATACATTTAAATAAAGTTCCCTAAGCAAAGCTGATTCATAGTGTGACGGTGCATTCATCTGTTTTAATTTTAGTTCTTTATTTCTTTATTTATTTATTGCCTTTTCTTTTTGGATGTTATATGCCTTTTTTTGTCATTTTATTTTTTTAATCTTTTTGTTTTGGTCCTTTTAATTTTTTTATTTTGTCTTATTATATTTATTATACTATTTATTATTATTATTATTATTATTATTATTATTATTTCTTATATTAAGGCTTTGTTGTCTTTGTATTTATTGTATTTATTATTTAATTTTTTTGGTCTTCATTGAATTTTTCTCTTTTTTTTATGTTTTTAATGTTTTGTTTTATTTAATGAATTTTTAAATTGACTGATTATTTGAGACCCACAAGCCTTGATGCTAAACATGCTGGTATTTATCAGTCATAAATAAAATAAAATTCAGTAATAAAGTCACTTCCGTACAGCACGACTCTATAAAAGATTCTTTACGTTTGCTTGTGATAAAAATAAGAAAAGTTTTCCTGGGTGCATCTTACAAAACTAGTCAAAGTTTGACCTGATAAAAGGGAGTTGTCTCATGATATTAGAAATAGGGCAGACCAAAAAATGTGTTTAATGGTGAAGGGAGTGTTACAATATTGGCATTTTGGTGGTTCTTCGCACTTCAATAAAAACCCATGGGACAGTCTGGGGTGGTCTACGTAGCACACTGCGTACACCACTTAATCGTGACTAGTTTTATAAAAGGATAGGTGCAAATTTTCCAACTACAAGGTTTATTTCAAATAATTTTTCCAATATATACTGGTTGATACAGGGTTAAAGGTCGGAAGGTGGGATTTTGCACTCTCTGATTGTTTCCGTGAGGGCTTTCTATTTCTCAGCTGTTAGTGTGCAGTCCTAAGTTCAACACTTCAGACATTATTGATTAAAACACAGAAGAGATACGAGAACAGATTTCTCTGTCACACAGTCTGCGTCACTCTCAGGTCTGTGAGGATAATTACTGCGTCCAACCAGCAAACACACGACCCAAACGCTGCCTCTGACCTTCAGGTGACCAGAACTCAATCACTACACAGCGTGTGGTGTGTTAGTTATTAAATACGGCCTGGACAAGTCTCTTACCTGCTTCGTGTGAGCCACAAGGGACTTCGTCTAAAACAAAAAGCGGAAAAAAGACACACAGGAAGTAGAGAAGAGACAGCCTCAGTGAGTGAGAGAAACAAAAATCTCATGATATGAGACAAGATATTAGAGAGAGATTAAGCCATGATGTTATATACGGCATACCCACACACCTGGAAGAGATTTGCCATCAGGTCCAGCACCTGGTGAAAAAAATTAACAAGAATTCAATACACTACATGTATCCACATTTGCACAGAATTCTCTCAATAAAATATAAAATAAACATATGAACATACGTTGTTTCTATTTTACTGGATGCACACATCACACACAAGGCATTATGGGATACATACAAGGTGTAATGAGACTAATTTTTTTTTCAGATAAATATGTAGTTCTTTCTTATGTGTCCTGTTCCTTTATCAATAAACTCCAAAAATGAGAATGAGTAAATAAAGTGAGAGCTGAGAGCTGAGAGCCCCACCCTGAGAGCTGCCGCCGTCCTCCACCCTCCACACGTTCACCGTTTTGTCCATGGAGCCGGTGGCTATGAGGGGGACAGTCGGGGAGAACGCACACGCCGTCACATACCTACAGCACAGAGACTTACAGAGTCATTACAGGGGATCAGAGAGAGAGAGAGAGAGAGAGAGAGAGAGAGAGAGAGAGTCTGAGGGAGAAAAAGAGAGAGTGGACAAACAGACCGAGAAAGACAAGAGATGGAGAGAGTAAAAGAAAAAAGAGCAAGACATAGAGAGAGAAAGAGACTGAGGAAGAAAGAGAGAAACAGAAAGAGAAAGGACAAACAAATAAAGACCGATGGAGAGAGTAAAAGAGAGAGAGAGAGAGAGACACACACAGAGAGAGAGGACAAACTGACAGACAGACTGGTGGAGAGAGCAAAAGAGAAAAAGAAAGCACAAAACAGAGAGAGAGAGAGAGAGAGAGAGAGAGAGAATGCACTAAGTGAAAACAAACAAAGAGCTCTTCATGCAATCAAGAAAAATTTGAATTCGGTGAAAAATTTTTGCGGCGTATTGACGTGAGGTTTGGGGTCCACTCAGTACACACGACTACACTAGATGGGACAAGCATCCCACAGAGTCCCTGCAATGGAGAACTCTGTAGAAATATCCTGAAAGTTCAAGGAACACAACCAACCAGTTCCCGCAGGGCCGAATTAGTCTGATTCCCACTGATTATACCCGTACATGAAGAACTCTAAAATTTTGGAAAGATCTTAAATCAAGTAATGAAAGCACACTGCAATATGAAGCAGTGCAAACCCAAGAGTTCAGCCCTAAAACCAGTCCCCCGTCAGCTGGTCCTGAGACTCACTAACACACTAACCCCTAACACACAACAGTTTCAGACCAGCACTGCTCACCAAAGTCTAATCACAGACAACCAAATTACTGAACAGATGAGAAGAGCGTACCTGGTGCACTGGTACAATCATACTCAAACCATTCCAGATTACACTGCTATCGGGCCCTAAACAGAGATTATGGACCGTCAGAGTATCTCTTCACCTTCAGAGACATAAAGCAGAGACAGATCCTGACCAAGTACTGGCTGAATGTGCTCACTGCTCGAGCGGTGAGGTCGAGACACGAGCTGGTCTTCCTCCTTCACTGTGATAAATATCAACACGTAAGAGAGACTTTCACAAACAGAATCACTCACAAAATACCAAATCTCTGTCAACTAACAGAAGATGAGAAACTAAAAATCATCCTAGGAGAAGGACACACTGCAGCCTTCGCTGCAAAGTACGTGTCTGAATGTGAGCCTGAGGAACCGTGCGAGACCGTGAATAAGCACTATATGTTCAGATACTTTAAGTCCGAATGTTTTATTGTTGTAGTTTACTTCTGTTTTTTTGTTTATTATATTTGTAATGTTTAAATGCAGATCTAAGTGTATTATTTGTGTAGCTTTTAATTTAATCTACCTGCACTATTTACTGTGGTAACAATGTAATTTCTAATATTCATGCCAATAAAGCACTGTAGAACTAGAGAGAGAGAGAGAGAGAGAGAGAGAGAGAGAGAGAGAGAGAGAGAGAGAGAGAGAGACTGTGGGAGAAAGAGAGAGACAGGGAGAGAGAGAAAGAGAGGAGACAAACAGGCCCAAGCTTTAGCAATAAAAATCTTAATATTTGTCATGCCAATAAAGCAACCTTTTGACTTTGACTTGAGAGAGAGAGAGGAGGGGAGACAAACAGGCAGATAAAGACTGATGGAGAGTGCAAAAGAGAAAAAGAAAGAGCAAGACAGAGAGAGGCAGACACACAGTCAGGCAAAGATAGATAAAGACAGAGATGGAATGAGCGACAAAGAAAAAGAAAGAAAGAAGAGAGACAGACAGAAAAATAGATAGACTGAGCAGGGACAGAAAAATAGAAAGAAACAGAGAAAGACAAAGATACAGACAGAAAAAGAAACAGCGGACAGAGAGACACAGATGGAGAGACAGAGGGAGGCACAGAGAGAGAGGGAGAGAGATATATTACCTCTCATGCTGGTTCAGCGTATAGAGTAAGACTCCATCATTCTGCAATAAGAGACAATAAATAGAATTTCAGCAACAAAATATATGTTTTATTGAAGAGAATATTTCGTAATGAATAAAGATTCATTGGCGGTTTATAAACGATTCACTCACAGCTTCATAAACTGTGACTGTCTTATCCATAGACCTGTGAGTGAGGAAGAAGGGAACGAACAAACACTTCAATGAACCTCCTGTATAAGTGTTCCTTCGGCAGAGTCAGAAGAGTCAGCATGAGTACAGAGCGCCATCTACTGACAGGACGTAGCGGCGCAGACAAGCTGCACACATCAACACCAAACAAGACTAAACAGGAAGTGAAGAGCTGGCCAGGAGAATAACATCCGTGTGCTCACCCAGACACTAAAAGCTGTCCGTCTGCAGAGTAGGCACAGCACAGGACCACAGACGACTGACCTGACAGTGTGTGTACCAGCTGCATTTTACAACCTGTAACACACACATACACATACTCTATATGCATTCATGAGAACCTAGCCTCAATGATTAAAGTGCCTGCAATCTGGAAGTTATTTACATCAATCAGGCACCTCCGCTTTTATTTAGTTTTTTAATAAAAAATAAAATTATATTTAGTTATATTATACAATCTCTGCATTTCTGTGATGACCAGTTGCTAAACAGTAATTATAGTCCGCTCACGTGCGCTCACATTTAATGGATAAGACAAAAAAAAAAAAATCACTATTTGTTCAGTTCTCTTAGCCAAACATTGTTACAATTTTACAAATAAAATTTTAAACAGTGACAAACACCTGTACACCCTGCACATACATGCACTTATCTAATCATCCAAATGGTGTGGCAGCAGCACAATGCATATAATCATGCAGATACATGTCAAGAGCTTCAGTTAATCTTCACATCACTGTGATCTCTGTGACTTTAACTGTAGCATTGTTGCTGGTGCCAGATGGGAGGGGTTTGAGTGGCTCAGAGGAAAATGGCCAGATTGGTTGGAGCTGCCAGGAAGGATATAGTAACTCAGAATCACTCTTTGCATCCGTGGTGAGCAGAAAAGCATCTCAGAACGCACGACACTTCAAACCTTGAGGTGGATTAAGTACAACAGCAGAGGACCACACTGGGTTCCATTTCTGTCAGCCAAGAACAGGAAGCTGAGGCTATCATGATTCAATTCAATTCAATTTTATCTGTATAGCACTTTTTACAATAGACATTGTCTTAAAGCAGCTTTACAGAAATATCAACACGGTATATAGATATTAAAGGTGCAAATTTATCCCAACTGAGCAAGCCACTGAGTGGCGACGGTGGCAAGGAAAAACTCCTTGAGCGAGTCATGATCAGAGTCATGAGCAGAGTCATGAGCAGAGTCATGAGCAGAGTCATGAGCACAGTCATGAGCACAGTCATGAGCACAGTCATGAGCACAGACTCACCCAAACTGGACAGTTATAAAGACTTTCTGGACCGATAAACAGGGACGCACTTTGAACAGTAATTACTCACACTTGGTTTCACTATCACAATTGAATACTTTTAAGTTCAAATACACAGATGTAGCTCGTAAGTGGTAGCACTTAGTGTTATTTTTTGTCTCTTTACTTTGTTCTTTGCGGCTCAGAACACATTTCTGAAAGCTTTGTGCACTTCGAGTGCTGATAGCAAGCAAACGAAACAGACGTACAAGTGAAAGAGTACGACCTTATCCCTTCATGCTTTTCCAGCGAATGCAGATAAGATACAGGTGTTCAGAAATCAGCCTTCACTCAACAGGTCGGCCATTTACGTTCTGCCATTAGTTACAGAGTTCAATTTACATTCAAACGTGTCTCTCGTTAGCTGAATTAAAATGTATTTACATGAAAATCGTCTCATTCTATTCCACTTCCTGTTTTACGTGAAACATCCATTTTCTACTGACACTAAGAAGCAACCTTCAGCAGTAACCGAGCAGCTGTGATACAAACAACAACGAAATGGGTTAGGACGGGTTTGTTTTGGTCAATACGTGTGACTCGGACATGCATTTCCGCTTAGCTGGAATGTTCCTCAGACCTCGTCAAGCTGTTTAAGTAAAAAAAAACGGAGAAGTCCACTAAAAGAGGAAGTGGCGAAATCGAGGGAGCTTCATTCTTGCGTCATTCTAGGGTGCAGGGAGCAAGTGACCCTTTACCTATAGAGAAGTTCTGAGAAACCAGCCAGATCTTCAGCAAGCTGTCCTGACCACAGGAGGCCAAACGGAACTGGACCAGACCGCCTGCCTTATCTGAGACATAGAGACAGATCAATAAACAGGAGGAAAAAATACTGAACCTGGATTCATCTTTATTGAGTTTAATACTCTGTAGTGAAACATAAATACACTTACGGCCACGCGGGAACTCTAACACTAAACTTAGACATTTGGTCAGACCTCACCTTGTTCCTCTCGCAGATCTCATGCTACTCATTAACCAGTACAGCTCTTTTTCTTTCTTTTTCTCATAATTCTTCTACTAAAACAGGGTTCCTAAAGTAAAGGGTGTGAGAGGAACCCACAAGCCCCTCTTTTACTTTATTCATTTATTTTACAAAGGAACATTAGGAATATGGTTCTCACTGTTACGTTGGATCCTGCGTGATGCTATTTTGCAACATTACTCAAACAAGCCAAATTTAAATTAAGAGAATATGTGGTTTTTCACCGTCTGTACTCGCTGCACTACTGTAGAAGTATGTACCTCTGCTGGTTTGCAAGGTTTGTAATTGCTGCTTATGAAACTTACGTTATGTTACACACACACGTTACTGACGTATGATAAAAATGTCCTAAATTATAAATCTGCAGTATAAAAACGTAAGGAGGACAAAGCTAACGTATATTGCTGCAATTTAATAACCCGACTTCCATTATCAGTGAGTTTTAATTAAATAAAGTTGTGGAAATTCGTGTCCACTATAATCACATATAAATATTATATCTAATATATTCAATACTGCTTTAAGCGTCCCTCATACCAGTCATTATGTGCGGTGCAAACTGGCAGCAGGTGACCCCGAGGTCGTGGGCGTACTTCTCGGCGTGGAGCTGGTTCATGCCCAGGTCCCAGATACGGAGGTCTCCATACGTAGAACCTGTAGCAAACAGCTGACCACAGGGGCTAAAGGAACACGCTACCATAGTGGTGTCGGGAACGGCACCGGTCCTGAACGACGAAACAGAAATCAGGAGAGGAGACAGGAACACAGCATTAAAGCCATCAGAGAAATGCAACTTCTGGTGAAATGCAGACGTTTAGTGTGTTACGTCACATCACAATTTATGATACAGGACGAGTATCGTGAAGTACAGGTTTGGATTCATGTACTGTAATCTCTAAAAATGCATTAAAATTGAAAAGGGGAAAATATTTTACAATTTTCAAGATTCAAATCAGCTTCCAATAAGAGACTGTAATCGTTATTTTTTTTTACAAAATTATGTTACTTTTAAGTATGATTGTACTTTTCTTTAATGTCTACAAAAATTACTAATTAAAACTGAAAAGGGGAAAAAATCTATAATTTTTAAAAAAAATTATTTGAAAGGTTCATTACAAAATTGCAACATTAGCAAATCAGCTGCATTCAATCTGAGTTTGTCATTCTTATTTTTTGGTAAAAGGTTAGAAAAAAATATACTTCTATTAAATGTTTACAAAAAATAAATAACAAAATTATTATTATTATTATTTTACATTTTTAAAGATTCAGCAAAATAAATTAGCTGTTTCCAATGAGTTTGGAGTGTTTTTTTAAGTTAGGAAAATATGACACTTTTATTTAACATCTACAAAAAATTATTATTTAAAATGAAAAAGGAAAAAAAAATTACTACTAAAGATTTACATTTAAAAAATGTAAAGATTCAGTTAACTCTTTGTTACAGTTTGTTATGTTTGTTATGAATTTGACATGATGATAAAGTAACAAGTTGTTCTTTTAAAACGAAAAAGTTAGGAAAAGATGATGCTTGTGCAGTGTTTACAAAAAATAAATGACAAAACTGAAAAGGAGAAAAAAATTATTCAGTAATTTTACAATTTTAAAGATTCAGTACAAAATTTTAACATCAATGTTAGGAAAAAGTTTTTTAAAAATTGTATTGTGACATAATTGATCATGCTATTGATATTACGGTATAGTGATTATTATATTGCACAGTCCTAACAGAAATGGGAAACTAGTGTATGTTATTAATATTAATAGTAAGATAATAAGTAAGATATTAATAGTAAAAAAAAAAAAACTTTTTAATCGTAAGAATTTTTTACCAGATGCATTTTATTCATCTTGGATTTCTATTTGCGTGTCAAAATTGTAAAAACAATTTTCAAGCCACAACCATGGAGTTGTGCACAAACTTTTGCACCGTGTTTGGACGGACAGGGTGAGAACACTACCACTGACCTGCGCAGAGTTCTGGATGGGAAGTCCCACAGAGCTACGGTGCCGTCTGCAGCGCCCGAAACCAGACACGAGGAGTCGGGTGAGAAGGCGCACACCCTGACCGGACTCCTGCCCGGATGCTCGAGCACGGCCTCGATCTCACCGCTGCCCATCGCCCACACCACCGTGGTGGCATCCGTGGAGCAGGACGCCAGGTACTGGCCGCAGGAGCTGAAACAGCAGCAGTGGACCCCGTAACCGTGGCCCGAGAGCGGCGAGAACGGGAGCTCGGAGAAGTCTCGGGTGGAGTAGACCCGGACGGTTTTATCGGCCGAGCAGGTGGCCAGGAGCGAGGCGGAAAATGCGCAGCAATTCACATCATCGCGATGACCTTGTACGGTGCAGATCAGAGACACCATTTTGACTCTGTGGGGCAAAAGTACATGTAAAAACTGCACTGGTTAGTGGACAAAGTGTGGACGATATGAGATATAGATAGATAGATATAGTGATCATTTACTTCACAATACTGTGTATGCCTTTCTAAGCTACTGTGGATTTAATCTTTGAAAATAATTACAAACTGACTAGAAGTAGCTTTAAACTTGGATGTCAGATGAATTTATATAAAAAATATATTTTATACGTATATGAAAGTAAACAGATTGTGTCCATGCATAAAAAAAAAAAAAAAGTTAATCCTTTAAGTACATTTTATTAATATATACATATATACATATATACATGTGTGTGTGTGTGTGTGTGTGTGTGTGTGTTAATTGCATTCAAGTGTAAAATATTAAATGACCATTAAATGTTGTGAAAATATCAAAATATCATCTCCAATTAAAACAACTAGTTTCAGAAAAGAGAAATGGAATCTGAAATAAAACTATTTTTTATTTTATTGTATACTTTGTGTAGAAAGTTAGTGCTGCACTGAGAATGACAGAGTCTACAGAAAAATGTGTTTATGTTAGATGACAGTAAGTGATTTAGAAATTATTTACATCTTATATTTAATTTTAAAAAAGCCTTAAATTGATTGCACACGAGTGTTGAAAGCGATTCCATCCCTGACAGAAATCCGACTGTTTTTAACGGTTTAACTTTTACATTTAAAGCTAGGCACTTTAGCTTACACTGCTGGCTGGCTTGCTGGCTGGCTGGCTTGCTTGCTTGCTTGCTTGCTTGCTTGCTTGCTTCCTTCCTTCCTTCCTTCCTTCTCTCTCTCTCTCTGTTTTCAGTTTGCCTGTAAAACCGTTGCTTTATTTAACACTGCGAACCGTTACACACCGCAACAGCTATATAAAATTTCCAACTGAAACTTATTCGTGACTAGCATCGTTTCTTTGACCAAGCAGAACGCTACTCACCCTGCTGTCTCGCGCCCCTGCTTCCTGGTTAACGAAAACGTCACGTGAAGGGTCATGTGATCTGTGTTTACTTTCCATGCTTAACATGGCTGACTCAGGTAAAAATAGATAAATAAATAATAAAACAAAAATAAAAAGAAGATATTTAAAAATATATATTTAAAGCATGTTCTAGTTCACGTATTTTCTTTGAAGAGGTAAGACTTCATATTAATAATAATCTGATCATAATAAATGTTGCTTCATATATGTTAGAATTGTCTAAAATTAAATAGATCTAAAATGTATTATATCTTTATATTAAATAAAGAATTGTTGTTATAGTTGTTATTGAATACAAATATTTAATAAAAAATAAAAATAAATAAAAACTGCTGCTAGTAGTGTGCTGTCCTAAATCGTAAATAACTCACATATAGCACACAATAAATAAATAAATAAAGTACTTAGAAATTATTCTAATAAGACTAATACACAATAAACAACTGACAACCCTATACTGTCTACTACTACTACCCTATAATACTACTACTACTACTACTACTACTACTACTACTAATACTAATAACAATAATAATATTAATAATAGCTGTTATTATTTAATAATAAATATACTACTAATACTAATAAGTTTAAATAACCGTGTCACTCCGAAAATATAAAACATTATCAAGCAAAACAACAGCAATAATAACAACAATCATAATAATAGTGATAATAATAATAATAATAATAATAATAATAATAATATTTTTAATATATAATAATATAAAAAAACTGGCAGTACTATGCTGTCCTAAAGAGTAAATAGATAGACAGATAGACAGACAGACAGACAGACAGATAGATAGATAAGTAGAACTATTTTTTATTTTAGTTGTGTGATGTTTTCTGACTTTATCTACTTTTACTACTGCCAGCTTCATTCAGATATTGAAGAATTCAAAAGACTACCAAAACTAATATGTATCTAACATATTATTATATATTATTGTTATATGTTACAATAAAATAATATTCTGAAGGATGTTTTCAGATTTACTGCTGTATGATTTGGAGTTTTGCTCATTTTTCTGCCAGGTTTGTTTTGGATTCTGGACCCTGGTTGGTCAGAAGGTGTTGATTAATTTTCTACCACCACAGCTCTGACAATAGTGCAGCTGCAAATCTCATGTTTATATTAAAGCGTTTGTTCTGATATGTTATCACTTCCATAGCAACGACTCATTCACAGAAATGTTTGATATGGTGCAGTATTCTGTAAGGAGGCGTTTATATAACATTTATGGAAGGCGTCTCCAGTGTCCGAGCTTTGTAACGAGCATGGGTAAGTCTTCAGGATGGAGGAGTTTATGATTTGGGGCTGAAAAATAACTATGTTTATTGTTCATGTCTGTGCACTCAAACTATTACAGTGGAAAAAACACCAAGGAGCAGAAATATGACTTTAAAAACATCCTTTTAATAGGTCCGTGCCACACACACTCACGCACGCACACACACACACTCACACATATACATACACACACACGCACACACACATACACACGCACGCACGCACACATACACACTAGTGAAAAATAATGCTCCTACAAAAAGAACGCTACCATTTTGTTTCCCACAATAGCTTTAAATAAAATAACTTCAAGTACTCTGACTCGGGTACAAAAAAACTGTGTTCTAGCTGCCTCCAGTGGCCAAGACTCACAGGGATGATGGGGGAGGAGGAAGAGGAGCAAGAGGATGAGGAGGAGGAGACTCAGGCTCGGGCTGCGTCCCAAACCGCACTCTATCCCGCTAAGTAGTACTTTAAATCAGTACGCCACTCACAGTTGTGTTCTCTGAGCACTGTTTTGGCATACTGCTGTGAAGAACGATGCGATTTACGACAAAGCCACGGTGAACCAGGGGTTGCACAGTTTGGGATGTGGCCATAGTGGTTACCGAAAGCACACCGCATGTGTGTGTCGCTGAAACCTACTCCCAACAGTTCTCATATGGGGATACACACTTGTGTTGTACAGTATATATGCCAGGCTGCGGAGGAAGCCAGGGGGTGTTTCTTTTTTTTTTTTCTTTAAAAAAAAAAAAAAAAGAAAAATCATAAAAACAAACAAAAACAAAAAAGAAAAATACTTCCCTACACCCTGTTCAGAAGGGCAGGCACTACCAAGATTAAGGAGACCACAGTGTTTGTAGAAGATATGTGTATACTGTACAACCAATAAATGTGTCAATAATAATAATAATAATAATAATAATAATAACAATAATAATAAGTCACTTTAAGACTAAAATTAAATGCTACAATTGGTCTAAGGCATGAACAATATCCAATGTTTGAAACCATATGTACACATCATTCCAAACAAGACTTGATATATATATCGGTATCAACAGACAGTATGTACACGTTTTTTTTTTTGTTTTTTTTTGTTTTTTGGGGGGGGTGGGGGGGTGGGGGTGGAAACCACTGCTCGTCCATGTGTGTTTGTGTGTGTTTGTGTGTGTGTGTGTGTGTGTGTGTGTGTGTGTGTGTGTGTGTGTGTGTGTGTGTGTGTACAAGGGGAAAACTCTGACGTCGGACGGCCCAGAGTGGTGTAAACAGGTTCCTTTCTTTTCTTGGCTTCGTTTCATATTTGGAGAAGAAAATAATTTTAATAAACAAAAAACAAAACAAAAAAAAACCACACACATACAAATAAACATTCCATTTGATTTTTTTTTTTTTAAAGCAGTTTGCGCTGTTTCTTCCTTTTCATAGAAAATGAAGAATGGACCTTTTTGTTGTCATAAATAATCATTTAAAAAAATTAAATACATTCACTATAATATTAACGATAAAGTTAAAAAAAAAACAACAGAAGAAACAAAATGATATTTACAGGTAGTGGAAAGTGTTTTTTTTTGTTTGTTTTTGTTTTGTTTTGTCCTAGATACAGCTCTTATGGTTGAAGATTTCAGTGCGATTACTCTTTTCTACAAGGAAATGATATTGCACAAAGACACCCTCTGTCCTGTGTCTCTTTGGGGTGTTGTGTGTGGGGTGTATATAGGTGTGTGTGACATGTTCAGGTTTGAGAACGGCGCTTTGATTTGCTGGGAGGAAAATTCTGGGCGGTTCTGATCCGAGCTCCACGTCGAGGGGTTCGGAAAAAGTGGCGCGCGGTCGCTCCAAGTGGATCAGTTAGTCTGCTTCAGGAGCTCAGTCCACCTTTTCTCGAAGAACTTCCTCATGTTGTGTCCGGCGCGGCCGATGTCCGAGTTGTCCTCGTTGAACTTTTCGCAGTTATCGAATACCAGGTTGACGTCGATGATGAACGTCTCGAGGTTCTGGTACCTAAAAGGAAGAAAAACAAACAAAAATGTAAAAACTAAATTGGGGTCAGCTGAGACAAAAATCGTTTAAGCGAATCGCGCACATGAATTCATAATGATTCTGTGATTTTCTTCAACCTGCAGTCCTTTCAATATTACGCTCCGACTGGTGAATCAAAGGAATCAAAATATTCATACATTGATTCATTTCGGAAGAACTGAGTCACTAAAGGTCGCCATCACTAGGACAGAGGACGTAAGGGAGACTCACTGGCTGCTGACGAGTTTCTCGCGGATGGTGGAGAAGTCCATGGGCTTTTTGATGACTTTCCGGTATCCGGGGACCGATTTGAGGTTGACGGGTGTGAGGAAGGGCCAGGCGTCCTGATGGCGCTCCAGTTCAGCCAAGAGAATCCTTCACAAGAGAAACAGATGATGTCAGAAAACATCCAGCCAGCAAGTTAATCCTGCTCTACATGCAATACTCTTACTGATAGGAAATCAGTAAAGAACAGCTAAAGAAAGGAAATTGGGAAATGTTTGTGGCTGAGATAATGGTCACTCTAAGCAGTCGAGCCAAAAAAGAAACATTTGTCATATTTGTTTATCTGAAAGCATAATCTGTTTACTCTTCAAGAATAAAGCCTCATGAAAATCTGATCTCAGAGGTAATGTCTGTCGTTTTTCTTGTCTTTAGTACTTTATATAATATATACAGGCAATATACAGGATGAATATTTGACTAAATATAAATAATAGCATTTCACATATTAGGAATGCATTTGAATATAGACTGCGATAACAACATGTAGATGCAATGCATTTTGCATTATAAATATAGTAAGCTTGTTTTAAACGTATGCGCTTGAGTTTTGTTGTATCTGAACGATAAACTACTTGAAATATTGTTTTATTTATGTATATATGCCATACCTGCAGAGGCCCAGGTCGCGGTTGTTGTCCCTGGCCGTTTTGGCTCGTTTCACGCAGGCCGGGCTCTCGGGCTTGGCGGTGGGAGGAGCGGGCGAGCTCTTCTTCGCCTGGCTGGAAGCCGTGGCTGTTTTCTTTGGGCTGCTGTTGCTGGTGTTGCTGCTTCCACCTGCCTCCTCTTCCTCACACGCCTCCTGCTGCTTCTTGTTCTTCTTGGCCGTCTCCGAGGATTTCTTGCCCCCTCCGCTGGACTGCACGCGACTCTGAGGCTTCTTGTTCTTAGGGGACTGGTTGCTTGCCTGGGGAAATTGGATTGCGTTTAAATCGTTGTTCCTGATCTCACTCGAGTCTCTGAAGTCATACGCACTTATTCCTGCACTTCGTTTCATGCGCCCTTAGTCTGCATTTTGAAGTCAAAGTGGGAACTTCCCCAAGTGCCAAAGTATCACTATCACACACACACACACACCTTTATATTTTAATGCAACAGACTAGATTAATTTCTAAAGCCAAAATCAGCAAGACAGACGGTGAAGGAAATGAACTTCCCTGTTCCAGACCACATGGCGTGCTGACTTCTTTTCATAACGTTCCAGCTTATTATTTAGTTAAAGCATACGATTCAGGAGCTACGATAAATTATTCAGTAGCTGCAGTCAGTCATTTGAAAGGTGTGCAGTTACAGGAACGCCTCCTGCGAGTTTCAATTGTTTTAAAAAGTTTTTTTTAAGGTACTGACGACTCTAGCATTTTGTATACAAAAAAAGATAAAAATTCAACACACACACACAAACACTTAATGGCGACTGTTTTGTATCAGCGTGGTGTAACGATTTGGAATCGACGCACAGATTTAAAAAGCAACGATAAATTGAATCGACACAACCATCAGAAATTCATTATAAATCGATCATTATTGAGAAAGGCATAACTCTGATACTTTCTAAATAATCCTTCTAATAATCTACGTCATTGTCATTCAGGAATTTACCCCAGATTCTGAACAAAGCTGATTGCATATCGATTGGAGGATACGAAGTTGTATTAGACGTAACATTAGATTAGAATTAGGAACTAGCACATAATTTCCCAAATATATTTATCTGAATTAACACACACGACAAATGACTGCCAATTCGGATGTTTTCGTAATTTTTTTCAATCTAGACTACAACTCTCGGTATCTCGTGTTGAGCATTTAAGCTCTTGAACTTTTTAACGTCCAAAATCAGGTGGATGCAAATAACAGCGTTCTATCTGACAGTATACTGTCTGACGGTCCAAAAGTCATACTCAGGAAATTGCTCACCTTTTTCATCAAGATATGACAGGAAATGACGGTTTTACCGCTAACACACCGAAGCGTACACGATTTTCACCCTTGGTTAGAAAAATGCAAACATTTCGGTGTATAAAATCCTGAATCCTTACCAATTCTGCCGCAAAAAAGTGCCTGCCAAATGAGTAGTATTAAAACGTAATCCGAGGTAGAAAAGCATCGTAATGTCACGTGCCATTCATTAGGTCACGTTTGACTTGACACGATGCGTATAATTTCTCGGGTCACGGCCTGTTACTATTCAGTGATATACGAAGGGGGGGAGGGGATTTCTTGGCCAGACTGCATCCCTGAAAGCGCTGAGATTTCTCAGCAGAGTGTGTGTGAGCTCTGAACGTGACGGCAGATGGACGTGGTTACCTTGGAGATGCAGGCAGGGCAGTACCAGTCTCCCTCAGGGATGGCGTTGATCTTGGGCTTGTGGCAGTAGGTGTGACAGCCCTTATCACAGCCATCGCACAGCAGCAGTAAGTCCTCATTATCCCCCTTACGACAGATCTGGCAGTACTATACACACACACACACACAGCTTAGTACATGCTTAAAATATCGTTTCATCATTGTGCAAAGGTTGGCACCGCACCCGAGTCTGAGATCACACACACACACACACACACTCACCACTTTCATGATGGATCTCTCCCAGGCGATGGACTTCTGCAGCTGTTGCAGACACATGGCCAGCTGCGACGAGTTCCTCACCTCGCTCAGAGCCTTCCTCCACACCTTCATCCCCGGAGCGATCTCCTCCTCACCCCTGAGAGACACAACGACAAAGAGCCAGGTTACAAACATCAACACACATCCACACACACACATAAATACATATATTTAGAGCTTAAGGCCAGCATTATACTTGATGTTAACCACAGGTACACACGGGCACAAGATGGAAGGACAGCACATAACCAGCATTCGTTCAGTGCTATCGTATCAGTAACAGTGGAGGAAACGATACAGCCTCACACAATTGCTATAAAATCACCTAATCGTTCTTATTTGATCTGACCAGAAATGAGCTGCTAAAATACACAACATGCGTAATATGTTCAATAAATATACGTTTGTCATGAAGCACAGTGATAACTCTGAGTTGTAACTGGTGGCACGATTGAGTACATTAGCACAGAAAAGTACATTATATGTTCTCCTTGTAACATTTTTAACATTAAAATGTAATGATCACGTTGACGAATGACTGTGTGTGCATTATTACACTTCTGTTCTTCTCAAGTCATCAAACAGTTCATGGAAATGATTAATTCAACGTCAGCCAATATGTAACAAATCAAGCTAAAATAATAAATCGGATTTATGTCCTATAGACATTTATCATCATCACACACATTTTTAACATCATTCACCCCTACAAGTGCTTAGAGTTTGAATTTAACACACCTCTTATGTACAAAGTATAAGTATGTCCTCAAAATCATCATCAACATTAGCAGGCTACATATTATATATTTACTCTGAATTTCTGAGACGACAAGTTCATATTACGCGGCTTACGCGTCGCTCCGCGTATAACACTGGCCTCAAAGAAAAAACATCATTACAGTCCTCTATAGACAAAAAGGAGACTAAACATGGATTGTTAGAATA
This sequence comes from Ictalurus punctatus, assembly GCF_001660625.3. Classification (NCBI taxonomy): domain Eukaryota; kingdom Metazoa; phylum Chordata; class Actinopteri; order Siluriformes; family Ictaluridae; genus Ictalurus; species Ictalurus punctatus. The sequence goes on along the minus strand of NC_030427.2, from coordinate 14,526,484 downwards.
CAGCACACACATCCTGTGGAATGGCATTGACTGCATGATGAAAACTTCCAGTGGAAATTCGGAGAGAAAGTGAAGCCACGTGGTTAAAATGCGCCATGCTCTCACGAAACAGCAAAAGAGAAACCCTTTCCAAACCAAACAGACAAACAAACAAAAAAGACCACAAAAAAATTGAACGCATGCAACCAAGAACAGAAAGGAACTCAAATGCAAGTGTTTGAATCTGAACCGAAAACCATGGAACCCCTTGAAGAACTGGGCCCCGGGTGAACACACACACACACCACAAGCACAGCCGCCCCAGCCAGAAGAGAGGGGAGGAGGAGAAGGAGCAAGAGGAGGAGGAGGAAGAGATAGAGGAGATGAAGAGATGAAGGCTGGCTGCGTGGATGACCTACCCTTCCCCTCCAGCGCTAGTGGATGGCGCAGGGGCGGGCACAGTGACCGTCCCCACATTATCCAGCCTGATCTGGATGGTTGTCCCTAAGGGGCTCCGCAGGTACCTTCTCTCGATGTGGCGCTCCAGCTCGGCCAGGCGCATCACGGCGATGTCCAGCGGGTTGCTGGGCTGCCGTCTCAGGCCTTTTTCCGAGCTCCGCTCCTCCTGTGACTCCGCCCCCGGGCAGGCTTTTGGAAGGGGCTTGTGCTCGTAATACAGCAGGTCCTCCCGCTCCGACTGGGGCTCCGGGTGCATCCAGCCCTGGGGTACGTCAACAAAAACAATCGAGATTCGATTACAGAAATCACAAAAATGCACGCTAAGTGTAGCTGGATAGATACGTTCGTGATATTAGGCTATTTCAGACTGCAGAAGGATAAGCAAGAGTGTTCAATTTGCATATTTATGCATATTAATAAGTGTAGAAACACGACCAAGCCCATTTTAATTCTTGGGGATTTTAACAAAGTTGACGATGGCATCCTTAAAACAGCACCACAAAGTACATTTGGAGCACTTTGATCTTTTAAAGAACTTCTTTAATTTAAAATCAAACACACACACACACACACACACACACACACACACACACACACTAATTTTTCTCTCTTTTTTTTTACCTTGACCTGCAGGCTAGCTGAAGTGACCCTACGTTCAAGCTCCTCCACCTGCTGTAGTAAGGCGATGTCCGTCTCCATGGCCTGCTCCTCCACGCACCACTCCTGTAGCGTCTCCACGGAAACCTGGCCCTCATCCAGCTCCGACACCTCCATCACAGCTACTACACACACACACACACACACACACAAGGAGATGACCTGTGAGTGTTACATCCACCCCGCTCAATAGCCGCTATAACCTAAATGACAGCAGGGATTAAATCGTTTTTGCAGATGTTCCACAACACTAAAGGTAACCACAAATGGATAAAAAATAAAAAAGCATGACATATCATTCTTTAATAAACTGTTGTAATCATTGACAAACTGCTCTGGATAAGAGGAAGGAGACACTTGGGCCGTTATAATAAAATGATGTAATCCGTTTAGCTCTACAAGACTAGGTTACTTTTCTAGCAACAGTGTCAAGTGCGAAAGCTTGCGTATAGCTTGTCAACAAAAGGAATTCGAAATTCTTATCAGCAAGCTCAAAAGTTTGCACCCCCCTCAATGTATTTTCATTCATTCGCCTCATTAAGGTGTTTAATGACTTAAAACGATCAACATGTTTACTTTAAGTCTCATCTAAGGCATTAAAATCTCACGGAGGCCAGGTTATTATTATTATTATTATTATCAATTATTAAAATGAATAAAAATGAACTTTTGCTTGAAGTGTATATTATAGTGACTCACCCTCTTTGTTCTTGTTGCAGGTCTGAGAGATGAGCTCTATGGATTTCTGGAGCTGTTTTTGCAGCGCTCTCTCTCTGATGCCTCTACTGTGGAGCGTCTTCATCAGGGCCTGCAGTTCCTCCATGTCCGTCATCTTCCACCAGCCCATTAGCATGTCTGCAACACACACACACACACACAAGCAACACCATAATGAGTAGTATGTATACGAGCCTGTTGATGCTATGTATGTGCAGCCATGTTAAATTTTGTGTAGGCTTTATGGAAGCATAGGTCGTGCGTCCTGTGTGTGTGTGTGTGTGTGTGTGTCTCACCTTCTGGAATGGGCTTTGGCTGTGGCTGGTCGTGGTTTCGTGGCAGATCTATAGCAGGTGATAGTGCAGAGGGCAGTTTGTCCCCAGGGGGCGCAGGAGAGCCACTCTTGCTGGTGGAGACACTGGGGGCCAGCAGGGGGCTTGCACTTCCCTCAGTGAGCGGGCAAAGAGGCATAGGGCTGCTGCACATGGGCAGGTTGGGGCTGATCACCCCACCTGACCATCCACACATGGGCAAAGGCAGCAGAGCACCAGCGGGTTTTACCTGCACACAAAACAAGACGTTCAGCATTCAGCATCACTGAAGAGAAATGATTACATAAACCCCTGTTCTGACTCAGCACCCGTAATTATATAAAGAACAAACAATCATATCGCATTAAAGTAAATACAGACATGTATGAGGGCTGCTTACCTGCAGAGGAGAGATAGTGAGGTTTCCCAGGCTGTCGTGAGCAGCGTTGAGGGGGCTGCTGGAGGCAGAGGGAGGTTGGAGTTGTTGGTGAGGGGAGCAGGATGGAGCGGGAGGGCTCCTGGGCTGGACAATATTGGACTGAGCTGAGGAGCACAGCGGCGTTGTGGGTTGGATGAGGGAAGAGTCATCACAGGGCGAGCGGGGCAGGAGGCTGAACCAGTGGCCGCTGCGCTCCGTTAAAACGCGCAGGAGCTGATCGTTCGCCAGGAGGTGCTGATGATGCTGTAGGGACAGAGGAACACCGAACTGAGGAAGAGGAGCACCAAACTGAGCGATGAGAGGTACGGAGTCCACAGGAGTGCTGCACAGTTCAGTAGGCTTGGAGGTAGAATGAGTTGGAGATGATGCTGATGCGGTTGCCGCGGTGACAGTCGTCATGCTGCTGTCAGGAATATGGCAAAGGGACGCGAGGTCACCTGGTGGGTTCAGGGGCTCCTTGAGAAGACAGGAGGTGGAGTCTAATGGCTGAGCGTCCTTCTCCTCCTGGAGTTTGTTTGGCGGCGAGCAGGGCTTCTCGTCTTCCTGTTTCACTTCCTTCTCAGCGTGCTCCTCCTCCTCCTGCTTCACCTGTGCCTGCGTCTGCACCTCCGGCTGCTGCTGCGCCTCCTCCACCTGCATCTCCTCCTCATCATCCTCCTCCTCCTCTTCCTGTGGCTCTTCCTTGATCCTCACAGGCTCAAAGTTGCGGAGCCTCTCTCGCTCCTTCTCCATTTCCTCGGGACCTGTAAAGAGACACGTGTGCGTATGCTTCAGCTGACCTTCATTCATGCATGTTTTAGTGATTCCTGTATAATATCACACGCGCCGTTAAACAAAACGGCTGAAAATACTGTCCCTTTCACCTTCATCTAATTGATCATTTTTGCTCAGTTTATACTTATTATTGTACAATATATTAAGTGAAGTCTCACAGCAACAACTGACAAATCTGCTGCAGTCCATGAGGATGAGATGCACTGTAGTAGTTAAAGCAGCTGGAGGCCAACACATACTGACTGTTACCTTTAATATTGACCCCCCTTTGTTCAGGGCCTCATTATTCCATTTCTGTACGTCAAATATCTGTGAAACTTGTTCAGTTTAATGTTTTGATCCCCCTGAATGTTACAACATACAGCCTAAATATCACAGCAACCAGGTCTAAGTCCACTGTGCTTTTTTTTTTAATTAGTATCTTCAACACCATGCTTTAGTTCATTCAACTTTCCCTCGTTAAGGTGCCTAATAGCTTAAAACTGTTGTTCAGGGCATGAACACTCTCAAGCAGTCTGCTGTAGGGTCAAGTTAAAAGTAAATGAGAAAAAGGAAACAGCTGAAGACTGAAAATAGAAATAATGATGATGGAAAAGCATAAAAGTAAAAATGAGAATCATGAAAGTCTTTGGATGGAAGTGGAAGTAATGAGTAAGTCTAGGAGGGTTCGGCTCGCATACACGTCAGGCATGCAAAACAAACCAAACGCTGACGTACTACACTACACAGAAAGAAGCACTAACTTTACATGAGCTGGCAGTGTAAACAGAGCATAACTTGGTGTAAACAACGATACCTTCTCCACTCTCCATTCCCTCGATGAAGACCCCTCCGCACTGTGGGAGAACCCAGTAGCGGCGGCGGTAGCGGTCCTGTCCGTAGCCCATGGAGCGCAAAGCGTGAGACGATTCGAACAGCTTCCTTCTGATCAGATTCTGTTGCTGCTCTCACAAAATAGAGAGAGAGTGTGTGTGTGTGTGCATGAGCGTATGCATGTGTTTGTTTAATACTGACTGCATGTGCGTGTTTACCTTCGATAATTTTTCAATCTGTTTCTCTAGCTCTTCTACGCTCGTGGCTTGATCTCCTTCATCCTAAGTTTTACACACACACACACACACACACACACACACACACACACAAATATCCAAACATGGTCACAGGAAGGACAGGTTGGAAATATTTCGCGATTAAATGAACCGTTGTTTGGTTCCAGTCGCGTGTCGGCTCTTACCTCGTCGCACGTCTCCACCTTTCTCGCCTTCTTCACCTCTTCTTCGTCGTCCTCATCCTCGTCATCTACAGCCTCGTCGCTGTCCTCGTCTTCGTCCTCGTCGTCATCGCTGTCGCCGGCCTTTCTCTTGCGCTTGTGTCCGGCGCTTGGCGTGCCTGTGGCGTGAGGCTCGTCCCCTCCGCCGGCATCGCGCCTCCCTGTGCGCTTCGCGTGAATGTTCTTCAACCTGTACACAAGAAAATCACAACAGTTCAGGGGAAAAAAAACAACACATCAAAAAGGATCAAGAATTAATTAATGAGTACAAATAATAGCATTATCGGATATCAACAAATTCCAAACGTGTTTTATATGCACATACACTGCTTACGTGAATGCACTTGCACAAAAACAAATCATTTTACATCATATGACTTCATCATGCGTGGATGTAAATTTACATTATAGTTCTCCTTAGGAGATCCATAATAATCTCACAGTGTACTTTTGTGCATGTCTCATACTTATTATCATGAGATCATTTTAGAACAAGTATAAGATTTTTTCAAGAAGTTGAAGATTGACATTTTGCCTATAATGCCTAGAAACAAATATAATGAGAAATATTACATAAATATGGCTTTATTAAGTTTTCGTGAAAGACTGAAGAGAAGGACACTCACTTTTTGAGCTTTCCCTCCACGATACACTCATCTTTCCTCAGCACGTTCATTTGGTCCAGGCTCTTATCAATCTCACTGAGCATGAGAACATACAGAGAGAGAGAGAGAGAGAGAGAGAGTGAGAGAGTGAGAGAGTGAAAGAGAGAGAGAGAGAGTTAGAGAGAGAGAGTGAGAGTGAGAGAGAGAGAGAGAGAGTTAGAGAGAGAGAGTGAGAGTGAGAGAGTGAAAGAGAGAGAGAGAGAGTTAGAGAGAGAGAGTGAGAGTGAGAGAGTGAAAGAGAGAGAGAGAGAGTTAGAGAGAGAGAGTGAGAGTGAGAGAGTGAAAGAGAGAGAGAGAGAAAGAGCGAGAGAAAGAGTGAAAGAGAGAAAGAGAGAGAGATCTCAGTTACATAATAAGACACCGGTGTGATCTTTGTACAAACCCTAAAACATGCTGAATAGTCCGTGCCGTCACTCTCTGTAGCACATGAAATGCAAAGGCGCTATTATTAATTAATAATCCTAGAACCAAAACCTCTCTCCTAACCTCCTTACAAGGTCTGATTCCTGGATGAATATTTAAAGAAGTGCTACAAAACTAAGCAGGTGGTTTTCAGTCTGCTCTAGCCCATAGCTGTACCTGACCACGCTCTTGCTGCAGGCCAGCTCGTTGACCAGGAAGGCGAGCACCGAGGCTTTCTGCGCAGGTGTGTGTGCTTGGAAGGCCTTGGTCTTCAGGCTCAGGGCCATGTCGGCCAGCTCGGTTTGAGCGCAGTGCGAGTCCATGTACTGCTGCAGCACCTCCGACACGTTGTCCCGGTTCAGACCCACGTTGGTCAGGTGATCACCCAGGATGGACTTGGCCTGTGGTGGACAAGTGCTTTTAACACAAGATGGCTGCCACGCATATCCTGTGGTTGTTTGGAATTAGCTCTACTCGTCCGCACGGTGCAATACCAACGTAAACAGCGTGGGCAGTATAGCACCATGTGACAGTGTGTCCACAACTAACTAAACAAACTAGCATTGTGTCTCAAATGGCACACTTGTGTACTATTCTAGACAGTTATCGAGTAGCAGTTTCCCAATCACAGCTAGTGTTTGAATTTGAAAAACCATTCTGAAGTCTTCAAACCTACAGAAAGGTCTGTTTTGCGTACCAGTCTTCTGGATTTTCTACATTAGTAAAGTCTTTTGAGTGTAACGTCAGAGTTTTCGATTTGAGACGCGGCTCGTGACGACAGTCACGACGACGGCAGAACGTTTTAAAGAGAAAAGGTCTGCACTATGCGTCACCATGTAACATCACCTATATCTAACAAAGATTTTTTGGGATAAACCTGTGTTGTGTTTGCAATTGTTTGAGATACATGAGAGCGGAGGATTTTTTGTGATTTTTTTTTTTTTTTTTTAAAGATCAAAAGGTTAAAACAATTAAAATTTTTCACAACCTTCTTTGCTCATATTTACCAAGGGTGCCAATATTACTGGAGTTCACAGTATGATGATATGAATATTTTTGATACTGGACGCGTGTGTGTGTGTGTGTGTGTGTGTGTGTGAGGATCTCTCACCCTGTGCCCTGGAGGCAGCCCTGGGTCACACACGGCTGAGGAGAGCAGGCGCACCAGCAGGTCCTGCACCTGACCCATGCTGTTGCCCAGGTTGAGGAGACCTTCCTGCAGCACACCCAGTGTGGGAAACTCGCTCTGCTCCATGCCCAGCACCTTCCCGAAGCTGCGCAGGAACTGCACCACCATCAGGCAGTCAGAGAACACCTGTCCCGGCAGCACCAGACCCGCGATGCGAGAGAACTCCGGCAGAGGCTGTGTGTGTGTGTGTGTGAGCAAGAGAGACAGTCTTCTTTAGTTTGTTCTAAAGATATCCAAACTTACACCACCAAGACATTGAGTGCATCAGGTTTCACAAAGAATCCATATCACAAAACAGTGCTGAGATGTGTTAATAATAAAAATGATGTGATATAAACATTCTCTAATAACGTGTACAATCAGTCAATCAATAAATCCCTCAATAAAATCAATCTACATAAATCACTCCAAACTCATTCCACATAGTTATGGATGCATTTTTTTTTGTTTTCCTCCAAGACCCAAAGTTGCTCTATTTAAATGCAATCTATATCCACTTTCACAAAAATACGGCGTAATTATGCAGCGATTTGTAACTCATTTTTAACTTTTTAAACATTTTTTGTCAAGCACCCTTTAAACCAAATGCCGTCCTCGGTAGTTTTCGCGCCGCAGACCTTACAGATTTCTCCCAGCGTCTCATCTCTACCTTTCTTCACTCCAGTCATAAACCATAAACCACGATGCTGCTGCGCCCTGCTACGACCACACGGTGTCAGTGTTTCTGTCTGTCATCTTCCTGCTTCTGAAAGGTGTTACTGATGACCTAATGCTGTTACAGACAGTGCGTAAGCCTTAAGTAGCCCTCTCCCCCCGCCCCCTCCTGACTGAGCCTCCAGGAAAACACGAACCTGATAGCTCTGTTTAAAAGCCTGGATTTGAGAGAATTTCTGGGAAACTGAATCACTGCAACGACAACAATAAAAATAAATAAATAAATAAAATAAACGAGCGTGACTCATTAAGGCTTAATTGATGATGATGGGGTATCGGAGCAATCGTTCATGATTTATATACTCCAACAGCTTCGGGGTACTTAGGGTGCTTAACCCTCCTGTTCTGTTCACTTAACAACGGATGTGACGCTGATATTACAGAAACGCTACAGTACAGTGCGTTTTAGAGTGGCAGAAAAAATACATAATCAATCCTGTATTACATTTATAGTAGCATTATAATTCATATTTAAGGAAATGGACACGTCAGACGCTCATGGAGTCTCTTAGTAGCAGGTGTGTGTGTATATATTACACAATAAAAGCACTAAAAGCACCACAATCTTGTGTGTGTTTGAGAGTGTGTGTGTGTGTGAGAGAGAGAGAGATAACGGAGAGTCATAAATCGAAAGCGTTTTGACCGAACCATCTCCGCTGTAATGTTCTGACGGGGCGGAGCCTAACGGACAGCCGAACAAAACGGTTTTAATAACGACTGATAAACGCCACACAAGAAGCGTACCCATGATCTTTCTTACGGGTTCACAAACAACTGATTCTGATTGGTCGGAAAGAAGGAAGGCTCTGGTTCTAGAACAGGAGCTCTAGCAGGGGTGCAGATGCAAAGCGCGGGTTCGTATTAACGCGCTCGTCGATACGTTATCGTTACTATAGTAACGGCTCGTTCACAGCGACGTGTGTCGGGATGGTGCCGTTTGAAATGACGAGACGTTTGCTTAACGTTTTGGAAGGAGTCTCTAGTGTAAGGTTATGTTTTCCGGCATGTTCGGAACAGAGGAGTTCACGCTGGTTAACGTGCAGCTGTTTATACTATAAACGACTAGGAATGGATTAAATGTATGACGAGTCATTCTTTTATACATAAATCAAAAAATACTAACGCTTGAATGATATCTGTGGCAAAAGAGGAATAAAACACTTGGTGAAGTGCTGTTACAGGGAAATAATTAACGTCACGATGGAATCAGTAACTCCACACCATTGTTGATTATTTTACTATAACAGCGTGCCCCAAATATGTTTTATTCCTTTAACTATTCACTTAAAATGTTCTGCTTTGGATGTCAGGACTTTGAATGTGTGTGTGTGTGTGATTCGGTGCGTACACCAGGACACGTGAGCGAGTTTACCTTGTGATCAGTTAAGCACATGTCCTCGTTGGGCTTCTTCATCTCGCGCAGCATTTCCAGTTCGAGGCGGCGCAGCTCCAGCTTGCGCTCTTTGTTCAGGCGCTTCTCATCGCGCTTCTCCTGCTTGAGGCGTTCACGCTCCTGAGAGGGGAAAAAGAGAAAGCGCGTGAGAGACGGAGATGAAGTTGAGGCGAAGAGTCGGCCGAACGGGACGGAGATGTGCGCGAGACGCTGTGCACTTCCACAAAATAAATAAAAAAATAGATAGATAGATAAAAGTAAGTAACATTAAGGGAGACGGAGAGCAAAAAGTAATCGCGGAGATGTCGGATGTCTGAGAATCTTTCAAACTTGCTCGAGAACTGCTGAGAGAATGGAGTAGAGGTTTATTTCGCTTTCAACGTGCATACCTCAGCTTTTTTGCGGGCTTCCACAGCCTTCATCAGCATTACGTGCTGCCTCCTTCTCTCCCTCTCCTGAAATCAGAGAATCGATGCGATCATCAATTTGGGAAGTGGAAGAAAAAAATTCAAATAAAAAAAAAAGAGTGAAGAGAGAAAACAGAGGAGATCGAGCAGAGACGAGACGACAGTGATCAGCGTGGTGTAGCATGTTGCACAGATCGAGGCAGAGACAGCCAAATGCACGCGCACACACACACACACACACGCGCTCACACACACTCATTCATTCACAATGCCATGGCCAGGATGGGGTTTACAGTCATGTGAACGTGTGTTACGGAACAGCGATACGCAACACAAAAGGAGAAGCGACAGGTGTTGATGAGCGGGTCAGACAGGGGAAGCAGTCAGTGCATCTGGAGTTAGCTTAGCGCTAATTTAGCAGCTCGACAGCATTTTTTGTTTGGTTTTGTTTGTTGCTGTTTTTTAAAACATAGGGGGAAAGACAGCAGAGTGTTAGCTTGCACCTAGCTGCCCTACTGCTACTTCCTTTCATCACAAACAGCTCGAAGGATCCTTAAACAGAGCTAGTTTCCATTATTATTATTATTATTATTATTATATAATTGTTATTATTTGAATAAATGATGTACTTTCATATCTGACCACAGGATGGAGAGAAACGTGCAGAGATGTTCTCGGGGTGTAACAGTGGCAGTTCTAGGAAGGGCGAGGAGTCCAGGATGAGGACGGAGGGGTTCTTGTTAACCCTGGATAAAAAAAAATCTCAGACCCCCTGGTGTTAACGTCCGTCTCGGTGGATTTAATGAAAAGCACTTTTTTTTTTTTTTTTTTAAACAAATCGATTGTACTTAGTGTAATAGTACATTTGATCATTTTCACTTTCATGCCACTAAATTTGTTAAAGCCAATATTTGTACTTCCTGTCAAATTTCCAAATTCGCAATCCTGATTGGCCGGGACGTGTTGATTCATTTTCCATAAGGAGACTTTTCTTTAACATCTTTGGAAGGAGTCTCCGGTGTCAGAGGTAAAGCTGTAACAAAGTTTTCCGACATCTTCAGCAGCAGACACGGAGAGTTTACGCTTCTTTGCGGTTTCACAGTCTGCGTTTTCAGGGCGCTTTTTATTTTCGTCTTATTAACATCTAGAGAACGGAACAAATCGAGGCTGGTGAGGGAACGACTGTTTATAGCGCCTATAACACAAGTGAGAACAGGAACTAACTTGTTTCAGGAATGTTCCACAACATCAGAAGCAACTATAAATGGATAAAACACATCATTAACACATTTTTTTTTTTATTATTATTATTATTGTTTGTCAAACTTGCAGTGGTGCACGAGGAATAAAAGACTCCAGGACAACAATCGACTTTGTGATGGTAACAGTAACCAGTACAGCGCTGAATATTTTCCTAGAACTGCAAAGTGTTTTATTCCAGGAAACGTTCAGGACATGGGAGTATTCATCTCTGTGTACATCAAGTTCACCTCACTGATTATTTTCCTAGAACCGCATGCCACTTTTAGCCGAGACGGATGTTAATATCAGGTCGAACGCAAAGTTCTTGACATTTATAAGGGAGCACGCTACAGAAAAGCGTCTTTCCTCAGAATTTGTAACTATTATAACTGTTACGCTAACAATCAGGTCAGTGATCGATGACCTGTTTGAACTACAGCCTAGAACCGCCACTGCACTTTAACCTCCGACATCCACGGTACAGATGCCGTAGCACAAACACTATATCTGGGTCAAGACTCCACCGCACACACACACACACACACACACACACACTCAGTCACTAACCACAACCATGATCAAGACCGTACAGATGCCATGTACACATGGTATGTGGATGTGTAAAAAAATTTAAAAAACGAATGGCTTGGTTACAGCACTCACTTTTGATCAATGAAAGTGGATACTCGCCAAGCATTTCTCTCTCTCACACACACACACACACACACACACACACACAGAACCTGTTGCATTAGAGCCAGCACTCTCTCACTGTCTCTCTCTCTCTCTCACACACACACACACACGGATGTGGACGATGCACTTGTGTGGTTTTTATTCACTCTCTTTCTTTTCTTTATGCCGCTGAAAAAGCCATGCAGAGGAAAATGTATTATGACAGCAGCCAGTGCTACACTTACAAAACAAAACAAACAAATAAACAAAAAACAAAGTGCCGCTATGACAACCATATCACAACCATGTTTCACGATGCGAGTGTTAGATGTACAGAAGATTAAACATACCCATACCATATCTAGTCTATGCCTCTCCAACTCCTGAGAGAGAGAGTTGGCACAGTATTATAAGACAGGAAGAAAAAGAAAAAAAAAGAGAAAAAAAAAGAAAAGAAACAAATAACAGAATTTTTTTTTAAAACCCAAAGACAGAAACCCCCCACAAAAAAAGAGAGATTTGAGATTTGAGCCCCACTCCCAAAAGCATTAACCAGAGAGAAATACGAAAGACTGTGTGAGACAGAGCTCTCCAAACATCTGCGTTCATTTGACCACAAATCTAAAGACTAAATCAACTTAAAGTACCCCTGATGATGATGATCATTTCAACGCCCACGAAACTAAAAAAAAGTCTACATTTCTACACAATTGAATATTCTAGTATGTACGAATATGCATGAGTATGCAAACTAGGCCGATTCGAGTCAGGGTTCAAGTTATTTATTTTATTAACAGCAGCCAAAATATGTTACCATAGCAACCAGGACTAATTTGTTTATCGATAATAGCTAAATTACCCAACTAGATACCACATCATCCTCTAATGACTGGTCATGATTGGTCCAAAAGCGTGGCTCTTGTTTAGTGACATCGCTAATTTAGCTAGAACATAGCCCCGCCCCCAAATCCGTTTTACATACTATAGCTATTTTTGTATAGAGTTCAGGGGTACATTAAGTACTCATCTCTCCTTCTGTGAGTCTCAACAAAAAAGAATTCTACTACGATAATAATAATAATAATAATAATAATAATAATAATAATAATAAGTTAATTAGCATGCAAGTGGTACAAACCTGGTGCTTTAGTATAACAGCCTGCTGCCGTCTCATCTCTCTCTCCTACACACACACACACACACACAGTCTGAAAACTTATCAAGAAGAAGCAAACACAGTAAAAGGCACAAACAAACCCAGGTTATTATTATTATTTATTTAGTTATTAACAGTATACAGCAAGGCGAGAGGCAACGTCCGCTTGTAATCGAATAGTCTCTCTGTTAAAGTAAAAAAAACAACAACACTCATACATTTTTCTTTGTCACACACACTTGATCAACTTAGATGTGGTTGGAATCCAAATGAATCTTCTTTGGCTTTAATTCCGAGCCGTAATGCAAGCTAAGTACAAATAACCATCAGGCAAAGTGAAATCCTGACTCCCATTTCTCTTCTACTTAATCTACAAACAAAAAATGATAGCGCAATACTGACACGATCAACCGTGAACGAGTGGACAGTTATTGCGACTCTCCACCCAAAACAACTGCCTCTTCGACTTCCTTTATAAATGACCTTCCAGCACACGTCTTTTTTCCCATCAGTGCAAGGAAACTATTTTTCGTCTGTGATAATCATGCACAGCAGTGTGCGACAGTCTTAGGCGGATATTAAATATGAACGTTAAATGTTCCGACATAAAACAAATCTAGCACAAAGGGCAGCACACAGTAATAATAAACTAAGTCCCTAGTTACCAGGACGAGCCCTTTTATTTTTACAAACGCATCAGCAGTCTCAGGTGCAATTTGTAGCGAATTTCCGTTCCTGGAGGCTTTCACACTCGCTTCAGTTTTTGAAGTAAAAACCCGAGTTCGTTATGTTTTGTCTGAAGCTACGTCCGCGTTAATCCGGATAAGTTTGAAATCTTTGTTCACTTTCTCTACGTTTTGGCGTTTTTTTCCGAAAACGCTCTCCCAGGCGGATACATTTGAAAACGGTGGTTTCGTGCTGTAGCGTGGACTACGAGAGCAGAAATATTCAAAAACAATTGTGCGTTTTTAGTCAGGTGACCCGCTCACGTGACCCATTCGACTCGGAACAAACATGATGGAGGATGTTGTACTGCAGTTGTTGTGCCTGATATTGGGTTCGATAGCTTTGTTAAAGATTAAGGTCACGTTGTAGAGTTTTTAAAGAAACGCCGGACGGAAACGACGCGGGCTGAAGCCCCGTACGTTTTGACGCATGCGCCGTATAGGGACGTTTCAGTGTGGACGAGTGGTTTTAAAACGCAGGTTGATTTACGAATGAAAAATGCAGTTTTCAGACCGGCGTCACCCTCTCTCTCGTCAATCAGAGCAACGCGAGCCAACAGTACATGTCTGAGAGCGTACAAGTATGCGGAAGAGGGCGGAGAGCGCCTGTTCACTTGTCTCAGAAAGAGTTTTGTTTTTTTCCAAACCTTGCACATATAAGAATCAACTGACTGCAGATTTCAGGCGAAGCAACACAGTTTGAACCACGTTTCCGGGTTGCTAATTGGTAGTTACTAGCTTCCTTGACTTGTTCGCTATGTTAGCATTGTACTTCCAGTCATGTGATTTCTCCTCAGCCGTTTCAGACCGTGAGAATTTTCTGTAGAGGTGAATCGGGAACGATTCAACACCGTTGTGGATCTCCAGCCATGAGCTAAGGCCCTCGAAGCACAGACACACACTGACCTTTAAACGCTTTTCCGCCTCCAAGATTTTGGCATTGGCAGCCTCCTCCCGCTTTTTCCGTTTTGCCTGCCGATACAAAAACAGGTCTAGGTCACACAGTGAAAAGCAGAAAGGCCCGAATTAAAACGTGGCACTGCGACGGCTGGCTTGTTTACGCGTCGTTGTGATCGATGTGCGTTAGTGTGAAAAAAAGATCCTCACTTAATAACAGCACAACAAACTGCAGTGGATGGTGTGTGTGTGTGTGTGTGTATGTATGTGTGTTTGCTGCTTGCTATTCACTACATGACATTTGGAGGCTGTGCTAATCGGAGAGATACGCAACACTGAGTCAGTGATTGAGAACCTTTGCGACGAGTACGTCAGTTCTTGTCAGAATCAACCCAGGGATCTTTGAAATTATTCAATATTCCCCTTCGTTCTGACAAACGGCAGCAGGAGGGGAGGGGAGGGGGGGGGGGGGGTGTCGACAAAAACAAAAAAAACCCCAGCGTCTGAGAATTAGCTGGAAATTTCAATGTGTAATTACAAACAGAAAGAAATCCCGTTCGGAATGGTTTGCCAACCGTGTCAGCTCCAATTTGATTTCGCTCTGCTAAAACACTTTTCAGGCTTCTATAATTGGGTGCGAAAAGTAAACATTGTTCTCCCCCCCCTTCTACTTATGCAAGACCTGTTATTGTTCAAAAAAAAAATCTTTTATGTCTAATTTAACCGTGCTCTGAGAAACAGGAGGCAGCGAATTTAATATTCAAAAACTGTCCACCAAAACCAATTTAGCGATAGTCTGGGAAAAAAAAAAAAAATATGCAGGAGTCATAACCCCTAAAATGCTAGAGAGCAATTCTGGCATAGTGTGTTTGTGTGAGCTCCATGTTAAACAGACGCAGAGTGTGCGGTGGCAGTGTGTATTTGCAGAATGTTAAGCTTATTTCAACTCTCTATCTCTGGCTCTTTTTTTTTTCTTTTTCTTTTTCTTTTTTCCTCCGCATCCCCCAGAGTCGGTCCATACCTCGAGAATCTGCTGCGCGCGGAGCTCCTTCTCCATTCGGATTTGCTGAATGCGCTTTATCTTTTCCTGCTCGGACAGAAGGAGAGAGGGTGTGTGTTAATTGAAAGCGCCGCTGTGCATTTAAACGAGGCCGCAAATGGCAGGATTAGCAAAACTCTGGGAGGTTAGTGCAGAGTGGAGGACACGACTCTGTCAGTCACCGGCACGAACGCCGAAGGGAACAAAGTTTCGAGGAACTCGATTAACTTTTTCCTACTTCTGAGGCCTACTTCTATGTCTCTCTCTCGCGCTCTCTCTCTCTATCTCTCTATGTGCGTGTGTGTGTGTGTGTTTATGTATTATATATATCATATACAGACAACAAGGAATGCGCAGCAGGAAACATCTGCCATTTTGGATACAGGAGAGAGGTGTTGCGGTGCTTAGCTGAAACACCGACCTGCTGTTTGAGAATCTTGATTTGCTCCTTCTGTTTCCTCCTCTCCTCTGCAGCCATGATGGCTAAAACAAACAAAAACAGTTTTTTGAATACATTTTTTTTTTCAATTTGAAAACATTTTGCGGTCTACAACAACCGTCAACTCCAGAATTATTGGCATCCTTTAAATGAACAGCAAGCAATTTGGCATCTTCTGAACTTGAAGGTACGGAGTATGGATGCATGGATGGTTTTATTTTAAAAACAAACATTTAAACACACCATTAAAAAAAATAGTACTCAAGTAGTATTTTAAGTAGTATTCAAAGTAGAAGCACTTCAAGTAGTATTCTTAGGTCGGTAGTACACGCGAAATAGTAATTCGGTGTGTGGTTTTGAAAATATTGGCGCCCCATTCAGCATTAAATAACAGCACTGGGCCACTTCACTTAAAGATAATTTTCATCTTAAGCAGTCAGTGATTTTGCCAGAAATGTTTTTTTGAGAAATACAGCATGCTCTTTCTTACATTCTTGCTTGTTTGGTTGCTTACTTAGAAGTAAAGACCAGTCATTTTTCTAATTACTCCAACGGAAAAAAAGTTATTTTATGTAAAGGGTGCCAATATTTATATTCGTATTTTAACTGTACCTTGCTGTTTGCGAGCTTCTTTAGCCGCTCGGGCAAGCGCCTGCTTCTCCAGCTTCCTCATCAGCTTCATCTGAGCGGCCTGCCGAGCGATTTCTGAAACACAACCGGAAGGTTACGGAAGGCTCTGTGATGCGTGTCTGTTCAGTGTGGGTGGGTGGCTGAGGCGGTGGTGTTAGCGTTACCCTGAGCCTCCAGTTTGCGGAGCAGCTTGGCCTCAGAGGGGCTGGGGAACTCCGTGTGGCCCACGTTGGGCGGACGACCCTTCCTGCGGCGCGAGCCGGAGCCCTCGCTGTCGCCGGCAGCGTGCTGGCGCTCGGCGTTAGGCGGCCGACCCCTGCGGCCCTCCATGGCTCTGATGCGCGGTATGACCTCTTCCTCGCTCAGCGGGCACCACTGCAGACCCTGAGGGGGGCGTGACACGAGCAAGCGCACCAATCAGATCGCAGCAGGGAGGTCCGTCAAACGTTTGCTTCATAATATTACACCATCATTAATATTAAGCTATAACATTAAAGTACAGACTGGTGAAGTTATAATATATAAAGATATTAGTGCAAAAAAAAAAAAAAAAGAGAGAGATTTTTTTTCAAAACAGTTTTAGAGACTATATAGTTTTACGAAAATAATAAATCTCAGACGTAACCACAACACACAAAACAGAAACAGAAACAGAACACCCTGTGGAGGTAATGAAAGCTGATTATCACATGGCTTCCTACAGTATAACATAAGGGGAGGACTTTTAGTCTGTATATCAAATCGGGTTCAAACTGAAATCCTTGCCCTCTTGATTCAAGATGAAAGTGATAGAAAAAGAGCGAGAGATTGAGGGGGGGGGCACAACCAAAGATAAATAAATAAATAAAATAAATAAAAAACAGATCTCTAGAGAGAGAGAGAGCGAGAGAGAGAGCGAGAGAGAAAGCGCGAGAGAGAGAGAGAGAGAGAGAGAGAGAGAGAGAGAGAGATGAAAGGCATTCACCTGGGGTCCTTCTCTGGCTTCATAGAAGTCACCAACCCTTATTTTTGCACTGAAGCTAAAATTATCACGTGTGATGTCAGTTATTCCATATCTGGATAGATACTACAGAAGAGAGAATAATAATGACGTTTGGTGAGACAGAGAGCCATCAGGAAGTGTACTAGCACACTGAAAGCTTGGGCACTACACAGCAAAGCTAAACTACACAGTAAAGGGGGAGAAGGAGGGAGGCTGGAGGAAGTAGCGGGGAAGCTACTGGAAGGTTTGTTTTATTATTTTTTCGGGTTTCCTGGGGGATTTGTGGGTACTAAAAGCGAGTGCGGGAGGGGTCGGAGGTCGGAGGTTACCTTCACGACGTCGGGGTACTGCCGCAGACGTTTGCCGCAGGGCGCGTAATACGCCACGTCTCCTTGGAGACGACCTCCGGCGGATTTAATCCTGGTCTCTCTCCGCCAGCTAGAGTGGAGCGTGATGGTAACAAAAAAGTAAATGTAATTTGAGGAAATTATATGGATGACACAGAGAGAACGAGAGAGAGAGAGAGAGAGAGAGAGATGTGTTTGAGTCATGCTGTTACACATACCCCATTTCTAAAGGAGTCTTTAGATCATCCTCGTTCATCACACGCTTCCTTTTTCCAGATCCTACAACACAAGAGAGAGAGAGAGAGAGAGAGAGGGAGAGAGAATTAGATTAAAACACACTCAGTCATACACACACACACAAAGGTTTGTTTTACTATCCGTGTAAAGACATTCTAATGAATTATTAATACAATGCCAACACCTAAATCCAACCCTAACCTCGGGAACCAAAATGAAACTGACTTTTTAGCACAAAAAAAACAAACAAAAAAAGTTTGTGTGTGAAAGCAGATATTCCCCACCGTGATATAAAAACACACACAGACACACGCACATGCGCACGCGCACACGCACACACACACACACGCACGCACCCCGAGCAGCAAAGTGAACAGCTTGGCGCAGCAGAAAATGAGAACTGCAGTCAATATGGCGTTCACACCATTAGCTTTTCACCGTCCTAAAAGCTTCTTCCTCTGACATTGAGTCATCACGTTCCTCAAAGCCAGAGCAAACACACTCCCGACACACACACACACACACACACACACACACACACACACACACACACACACAGTGTGGGAGTGAGAGAGCAACAAGTGCTCTTCCTGCTGTTGAAACTCGGCCAACAACAAACCCACAGGCTTGACATGTTTGTTGGATTTGTGAGTATTTTGTTTAACGAATCTCCCTGGGAAAAAAAAAAAAAAAAGCCGGAGTCAGCCAAACAGCCATAATGAGCGTGTAAACCCGAGCCAACAGGTTCAACCAAACATGGCTCGGAGGTTACTGTAAACTACGCACACGACCACACACACACACACACACACACACACATACACAGTCCTCATTAGCTACTGCGTTTACTATATCGACCGGCTCTCATGCGCAGGGGAGATAACGAGATTAAGAAGGAAATGTGTTCATTTTGAGAAAAAAATAAATTAACAACCAAAGCAACACAGATGCCTACAACTACAATTCAGCCTTCTATAAATAGACAGCTCGTCAGCTGGACTTGACAGCGCGAGCTCAAAAACACCCATTCACATATTTACATTAACGGCATTTGGTAGACCCCCTTATCCAGAGCGACTTACGTTTATTTTATTTAAACGTCTGAGCAGTTGAGGGTTAAGGGCCTTGCTCAAGGGCCCAAGAGTGACCGCTTGGCGATACTGGGGTTTGAACTCACAACCTCCTGATCAGTAATCAGTCTTAACCACTGAGCTACCACTGCGGTGCCCCGCTCGAGTTTCCCGGAGATTACCTGGAGAGGTGCCGACGGAATATGACGAGGAAGGCGAGCTGTGATAGGTCAAGGCACCGGAGCTGCTCACAATGGTGGGCGTGGCCACGCCGGCGGGCTTAATGACCTGGAGGTTGAGGGGCGAGCAGTCAGGCAGGCTGTAATTGGCGGAGGCGGAGGCGAGCAAGGGAAGGTTTTTGCCGAGCTTCAATGGCGTCCTCTCGCCGTCAGTCTCTGTCTCCGTCGTGTCCCTGTTCTTCCTCGCCGAGCCGTTCAGCTCGCTGTCCGAGTTGCTGTCCGACTCTGAGAGACAAATCGAGGAAATAAAAACAAAATGCTCCTGAATAGGTGCGGGAAAGATAAATGTCAAAAGAACAAGTGATTCTGGGACTCTTTATTCCTACAGCGATGTTATTTTTGGTTTAATCATCTATCATGTTTGCTTTCTTAGGATAAGTTGAAACCACGGTTACAAGTTTACGACTGCAGGTAGGTACTAAAGTCGTGAGATGTGAAGTCAGATTTGTCACTTTACTCCTAATTTACATGGATGTAGGGTCTTTAAATGTTGTCCAAACATTTCACAAACCTGAGAGACTGTCATCCTCGTCCTCCTCATCCTCCTCTTCGTCGTCCACGTCGTCATCCTCGTCGTCGTCGTCGTCCTCGCCCGACTCGTCCGAGTCCTTCTTGCCCGGAGTCTCCTGCTCCCCGCCTCCGTGGTGAAACAGATCCACAAGGGACTTCACCAAGTGCTTCTGGGAAACGTCCTTCCAGGCCTCCAGGGCTCTGGGAGTCTTGCTTTTGCGGGAGGCGCGAGGTCGCGCCGGCAGGGCAGATGCGGGTACCAGGGCAGGCAGCGGGGCGAGTAAAGGGGCGGGCACAGACATGTCCTTCCTGCCGCCGGTGCTGAGGTTGACGGGCAGGTCGGAGCGAGGTTTGGTGGTGAGCGCAAGCGGGGTGTCCTGCGTGGAGCTCTGGATGACGCCGTTGGTGTGGCCCAGACCCAGGAGAGTCTGAGTGAGCATGAGGCTCGGCGACGCAGGCATGACCTGAGCAGCCGGAGGCTTGGTACGACCCGACGTGGATTTGGGAGGGAGAACAGAAGAAGAGGAGGAGGAAGTGGAGGACACGACCCTGGAACTCTTTGAGGTCTTGTAAAGGTCCTGCTGCTTCTTGAGATGGAGTGGGAAATCCTGGTCGTGCATGAGTAAAGACTGGATAAAAAAAAAAAAGAAATCAAAGGAGAGAGAGAGAGAGAGAGAAAACAGATAGAGATTGAGATTAAAATGAGAGGATACAGAGAGAGACAAAATAAAACATTTTTAAAAAAAAAGACTTGGGAGGAGTTGGAAGGAAATGTGGTAATTGCTCTGGTTGTCATGTGGCATAGGCGCTGATGGTGAGTGTGTGTGTGTGTGTGTGTGAATGTGTGGAACATGATGGCTTGCGCGCTGTGACTCAGTTTGGCTCCTCATCAGTTCTGGGAACAAAAGAGTCCAGAGCAGACGTCGCTCGCAGTGTCTCCGCCATTAAAGCGCCACTCACCACGGGGGCGGAAAACCCCCCCCCAAAAAAGCACAGAAACACTCTCTCTATTCAATGTAGTTTGCTCAATGGCTCTAGATTTCTGTGTCGCTCGGGTTCTGTTTCCCGTCTCCCGTCGGTAAACACGTGTTTGTTCGACGTCTGAATGGTAATTTCAAATGAATGAAACCCAAAAGCACAGGCCGATATTAGACTGTTACGATAATTGTGCAATAAAAACCACTTTAGCCGATTACGATGAACGGGTATTAGCCTCTTCAGCAGTAATTTCATGCTTACAGAAGAAAGGGTGGGGATAAACCCATTTTTGCACTCATTTGCTAAGAATCTAGGAGTAAGAAGTTGTGGAGTTAATTGCTCATTGGCTTTTGGAGGAGCAATTTTTTTTATGAAGCCGACCGCATTTCATTTACAAAACTGAATCACGCAGTGGGGAATCCAATGCTACAGATAAGAGCATGGAGAAGCGCAGCTCTTTCAACCACCTCTCTCGCTCTCTCTCTCTGACCTTTTCAATGAGGCTGGTCAATAGAGAGAGACGGATGCTGAATACCAACTGTGTCCTGAAACCCCTCATCCAAAATTGGCTTTAGCGCTACACAGAGAAACTGCTCGAGCTCATTTGCTTTTCTGCTGAATGAAAAACGAAAAACTAAAACTATGAAACGAACTTGTGATTAATGCACGTCATTCGTAGATGAGCTTGACAGTGTACACGCCCACCTGTTTCAGTCTGTAGTCGGTGATGTGGGACAGCGAGCTCTCTAGAAGCTTCCTGCTGCTCAGCGAGTCCAGAGGCGGCGCCTGAGACTTGTGGGCGGAGCCCCGTGCTCTGGGGGAGGGGCTCAGAGGGGGTGGCTTAGGAGAGGATGACAGGGGGAGGGGTTTGGGAGGAGAAGGGACTGACAGAGGTTTAGGGGAGGAGCAGAGAGAAAGTGGGAGTGGCTGATGAGAGGTGATGGGCAGGGGTCGAGGAGAGGAGGAGCTGAGGCGCTGAGGGGAGGAGTCATGCTGCGATTGGCCGATCAGAGGCAGCGGTTTGGCGTTAACGGCGAGGCCGGTGGACTGGATGACGCTGGTGGGCTGTGCGAATCTGTCTCTGGATTTGGAAACGAGCGGCGAGGACTGACAGCGGGCATTGCCCTCCCGAAGGTCCCACACTTCCGCGGGTCTAGAATGTTCCTTCTTACTCGGCCGCAGGTTCGCGGTTGCAGTCTGAGGACGAATCAGAGAAAAGAAAAGCTGGTTAGCCATGCTGAGTTAAGTCATGAATCAGGACAATACGATGTACATTTAAAAATGACACGCATCAAACCTTCGCTTTCTTTTTCTTCTGTCGTTCTTTTTCAGATTCAGACTCTTCGCTGTCTTTACTCTGGTCGTCGTCGTCGTCGTCGTCGTCGTCCTCCTCGCCGAGGTCATCCAGGTCACTGCTGCTCACTCCTTCGATGTCACTGTCCAAAGATGATCCTGATTCGCTGTCGCTCATGCCAGATCCCTCTGTCTGTTTCTTACGCGGTTTCTACAGCAACCAACCAACACGCCAATAATTAAATACGGGCTCGAACACTCAGGGGTGTGCTGTTAGAGGAAAATAACCAACGACGAGTGGCGCGATGTAGTGGAGTTACTGTTACCAATATGAAGCTGAAAACAGCAAGTGATTTATTCCTCTTACACCACGGAAATTTGCCAAATATTATCTTTACTTTTTAAAGAACACGTCATATGTTTTTATCCAGTTACAGTTACACTTAACGTCATGGAACGACCCGGAAACAAGTTAGATCCTGTTCTCACTTACACTATAGCAGCTACACACAGCTGCATCTTCTCAGGAACGCCTCGGTCTCCTCTGTCGAAGGAAACTTTACCTCTGACTGTTACAAAGCACTGACACTGAAGACTCCTTCCAAAATTGTTAAATAAACATCTCCTTACAAAAAACGTCTGAACGAGCTGTTACTATTGAAACTATAACTGTAACTGTATAATAACGATAACCTGGGAGAACGAGCACATTAATATCAACTCATTTAAAATATAAAATATGTGATTTGAAGTACAGCCAAGACTACGGGCAGAGCTGCTTACTAACCAATCAGAATCAAGAGATTCCCAGCGCTGTGGTTGATCAGTAATCTACAATCTCATGCTCTTCAGTACATGTTTGGTTTCAAATAAAATAATAACGTCGATCATGTGACCCAAAGCGCAAATGTTGGGAAAAAAAGAAAAGACGTTTAAAACACCGAGGCAGCTGTTTCACAACACGATCGCGCGCCGTAATTCCTGTTAATGTGCATAACGAGTCCTGCTTGGCATGATCTCAGATGTGATTAAATAGGACTTTACTGTAGCCGCAGCATGACAGACGCACGTCATAAACTTTTACTGAGCCGGTTTTAGCACGGCGATACTTGAGATTTATGTATTTATAATCAGATTCCCACTGCAACGGACTGCAATTACAACAACAACAAATGAAGAAATGTGGCAGAATGTCTAGAAACAATTTCTGTCTTCCAGTCTATTCACGAGTCTTGCTGGCAGGAAATCCGAGTGTCTTGACTCCTTGCGTTTCTCTTTGGGTGCGTCTCATTGCGCCCCCTAGCTAGTGAATCAGTATATGGTGTACACGAGTTGGGGCTCATACTGATGACTCAATTTGTCCTTCGCATTGTATGTAGCAATGTCACCACTGGCATTTATCAACAACAGGCAGAACTGATATCTTTCTGACATTATACAACGTCATGTAAATGCGCTTCATAATTTCACTGAAATGAGCTTAATCACACGTGTTTGTCATGCTACTTCAAGCAGGAGCGTAGTCTACAGCAGCTAGAAATTTTTTTGAAAATAATGAAACACTCGGAAGGCGTTAAACTCAAACAAACCATATTGTAGAACGTCAAATAAAGTTAAAAATCGCTAACGTAAGAAATCATGAGAGACACAACGACGATAACAAGCTACTTACTTAATTTGTAGACGAAGTTGGCTGAGAGATGCGTGACGTCATTTCCAGTAAGGGAACATAGTGAGCATCGATGCTCCCTGGTTTTACTGGTGCACTGTGGGGGTTTCAGTGCACCGGAAGGACTTCGCGACTAAGACGGCCCTTAGAACGCCCGCCGCCCTGATCAGTGCCGACTGCTGAACTAGAGAGCTGACTGAGACGCACCCTTTGTTTCGCTATCCATCCGAGTGTGATTTTTATCGTCCGATGAAGCCGAGCTTTCATTTGAACTGCACAGAACGCTTCTTTTAAGCCCCAGACGATCGGACGAGAAACGACGAGACGAGGAACGATATGAAAAGCTGTAAATGATGATGTACGCTGTTCGTTTTTTTACCTTCTCTTTCGGTTTCTGAGAGGGTTTCTCTTGGAGCTCTTCTGTGCTGTTGCTGTGATGAGAGGCCTTGCGGGCGCGAGGCTTGACGCTGCAGGTGTTGAGAGCGGGCGAGGACGACACGGACGCGCTGCCTTTAGTCGTGGATGGAGAGACCACGCTGCCGTTCAGAGCTCCGTTAACACCTGGGATTGACATCAGACACACACACACACACACACACACACACACACAAATGAGAGACGTGATGCAGGAATTGTATTGCACGTTTGTAATATGAACAGTAGATCACTGTATAAAATTACGGAATATTATTAATATTCAAATGCATCCCAACACTATTTACTACAGCAATTATATTAATTAAGAATTCATTTTAAAACGCATGTTTAGAGCACTAGTAATTTAGTGCTGTAAAAATACTCTATTAGCAAGTGCCGCTATCTTAATAATAATGATCACATTGATAAGAATAACAGTCATATATTTAAAAAAAACCTTTTTTTTTAAACTCATTTCAGGATATAAAATAGTCGAAGCTACATTTTTTTAGGGGGGTGGATTCTTTGGGATTTATTTTAGGCATTAATCTGTTTCATTTATAATCATAATCATAATAAGAAAGGTTGGATATTTTAGCCCACATGCAAGATATTTTCACTTGCCTAGAAATCATTAGCAGATTAGTTTTTTCCCCCCCACATGCAGTAAACACACAAACAAGCACACACACGCACACACACACACACACACACACACACACACACAGCGGCTGCGCCAAACACGTTTATCAACCTCGCTGTGCCCTAAAGCACGGATCTGCTTAAAACACTGAGCTGAAATTCAGTTTGACTTCACATGAAACTGAATAACAGAGTGTATCAAGTTAATAATTACTGCAAATTAGGAAGACTGAACACACATGAAATGGAATTATCGTCGACCCTTTCTGAACTACGAAACCGGATTACTACGCAGTTCCAGCTCTCTATATATCCGACATTATTTGCACAAATCATTGATTAGGCATTGTGTTACAGTGCTGAGCTCTGAAAACTCAGAGCACAGACACGTGCTGCTGTTGTTCACCTTTAGGACCCTGGCTGCTTTTGCTCAGGGTTTTGGACGTATAGGGCGTGGCCTCGTGGTTCTGAAGGGGAGGGGCGAACAGCGGGGGCAGGCCTAGGAAAGGAGGGAAGAAGGCCGCTGTACTCCGCCCGTGAGCTTCGGCTGCTCTCCACCACTCTGGGATTCGGGAGAAACGCACGATCGTCGTTATGTTAGTCAAATTCACTGTCAAATTCTTGATTCTGATTGGTCAGAAAAAAAAAATCCACATTGCACGCCACTTTCGTTTACTAGGTTGTTTTTGCTATTGTAATTATAATAATGATGTATTGTTAGTTATATCGTTACAGACATTCTAAAGAGTTACACGATACTGATGTTTATATTCTCTCTCTCTCTCTCACACAAACCCCAAAGTGAGGTCATCTGTTGTTATGCAAATTTAGAGAAAAAAAAACAACAATAAAACAAAATTGAAAGGACAGGAGCTCAAACGAACGGATAAATATCATGACAAACTGCTCCTGCGTGCATGAGGTGAAAAAGCTGACCTACTGATAACCTGAGGATTTGATAGAGTGGGAGGAATTTAGCTCATTTGAATAATAATTGATTTTATGCTGGTGCTCTTTTGATTGTAATGTCGCCGGGCCTCTTCAGAATACCTACAGTGACAGAATGATTGGCTTTAAAATTCTCTAAGCTGAATAAACATTATCTATGCACAGAATCACAAGTTCGCTTCCTGGGATTGTTAGCCAGCATCGTTTTGTATGGGAATGTATATAATGAGGCAAAAAATATAAGAAGAAAATGGCTGACCTGTGAAAGCCCCTAGTTGTGGGTGCGCTGCCAGGGCTGCGGTGACCCCCAGCGCTCCGAGACCGCCGAACTCGGGGCGAGCCGTGCTGGGGGAGAGCAAGCCGAAGGCAGGGTGCGCCATCACGGGGAAGGCACTGGGTACCGAGGTCACCGAGGTCACGCTGAACGGCTGCTCGCTTCCCGTCACACCGAACAGAGGACCTTAAACAGAAAACACTCATGAGTCAGTATGATCTGTGTGTAGAGACGCCGTCACATACGATTTCTCCTACAGTTCAGCAGCGTTACTTTACAAAACTGGAACATCTACACAAAGCCAAACTCCTCTGTACTTTTGCGTGGGAATGTCTCGGTATGGACGCACTCGTGGGATTCTCCCAGCTGATGTACGTGATTGGAAGGAAAGATTCTTCAAAAAAAAAAAAAAAAAAAAAAAAAAGGGAAGGAGGCTACTGAAGAAAAACACGGTCCAATTTTCAGACACTTGACCTCGCTGTGACCTTGACCCGGTTTGCATCGATGCCAAAAAATCTAAATCTGTTCATCTTCTGGTTACGATGATATTTCCATAGAAACCCTACAAACGTTCAACCGCTCGCTCTTGAGATGCCGGACTAACGGAATGAGGAACAAGCTAAAAATAGTAACAGGCGAAAGTTTCCTGTAGCGTAAGAGGAATAAAACTCTTCAGGATGATGTGCTTGTTGTAGGAGAAAAAAACAATCAGCTTCGGTAACCGTGACTCTGCAGGGTGAAAGATTCCCGGGGATTCATGGGAACATGGTGGTGCGAGCAGGGGACCGGGATCAGCCCGGATAAGACTCCGCACACGGAAAATTTATCATGCAGATTCCCAGCTTCACACACACACACACACACAATTCTATGCCAGATGAGGAGGGGTGAAAAGCCCCTCACACACACACACACACACACACACACACACACACACACACAGAAGCTGTTATCCCAGTGCGTAATTCACTTTTGGAGGGAGCGCCGATGCCATTAGTTCCACACAGAGAGAAAGAGTGAGATCTCTCTCTCTCTCTGTGCGCGTTGATGTGGCTTTTATGGGCGAGTTTCGAATGCAACAGTCCTGATAAGTACGTGGTGTTTAATGTAATCACAGGCTTGCTGACAGACGCTGACCGAAAGCTATGATCAAAAAAAACGAAAAGGGAGGGAACAAAAAAAAAACCTTGGAAGTGATACAGTGAGCCATTGCACTTATTCAATCCCTGCTCTTGTAAAACACATCATGCGTTAAATCACCGGAGTGATTTCATTGTGATCATCACCATCATCATCATCATCATCATCATCGGAGTGTGTGTTTTTTTTGTGTTTTGTTTTTTTTGGCAGGATGATGTCTCCTCCAGGAGTCAGGTACAATTTGTGCACCGCATATTTCATATAAATTCAATTTGCATTACTGAGCGCACTTTAAAAAAAAAAAAAAAAAGGGTCCCAGTTGCAGCCGTTCCAGCAGCGGCAGCGGCAGCGGCAGCAGTGAGTGCCAGGTCAGGTTCGGCTTGGGCGGAGGGAAAAAGTGATGACAGAGAAATACAGAGAGGCTTTTTTTTGCTGCAACTGGGAGGAGACGATGAACAGATGCGTGTGTGTGTGTGTGTGTGTGGACGGTGGAGAAGGACGGGTGGTGGAGGAGAAAGTGTTCCCAGTGGGCACCGCTCACTTTACAAGCTTCAGACTCTTTTTTTTCCACCCTTCCTCTGTCTCACACACACACACACCTTCTCGCAGTCTCTATCTCTGACACTGGAGACTCCTTCCTTAATGTTAAACATTACTAAACATGTCCTTACAGAAAGCGTCACCACACAGTGACAGTCAACAGTTGTTACTATAGAAACGATAACAGCACATTAATATAAACCTGTGATTTGGAACCGTCAGAGCCGGTGTTGTAGAAAACGAATCGACACCTTCTGACCAATCGCAATCGAGAATTCGACAGCGACGGCGCAACAGAGTGAGAAAGGGGGAAAGTGCAGACGTGGAGAGAAATGAACGGGAACGTTCTCCGGAAAGGTTGACATTCACTCCGGATGACGCGCACGCACGCGCACGCGCACACGCAATGGCGAAAAAGCGTCCGCCTCGTGTTAATGCGCTTTCAGCCGCTGATAATTAAATCACACACTGAAAGAGAGAGGGAGAGAGAGAGAAGAGCAGAATTACAGGATTACCCGCTATCCTTCCAGCCATCTATTTTTGTCACTCGCACCCTTATTTGTCTTCCTTCACATTTTTTTTTCCCAGTTACACTCTTTTTTTTTTTTTTCCCCAGTTACCCTCACACACACACACAATCAACCATCAGTGTCCCCTCCTTCCTCTGCGTCCTTCACTGTGACAAACGGGGCCGTCTCAGAATGCACCGCTGCGTCTCCTCGCCCCAATCGTGTGGGATGCAGAGCAGAGGGATTAACGTGCCCTTTGTTGGCGTCAATCACGCCGCCGCCGACAGATTGGAGTTAATTGCCAAGCCTGTGTTTGAGGGGGAGAGAGCGCAGACATGTGTTCTCCATTTTAGCCCTGTGAGATGCTCACGTCTTCTCCATTTCAGAGCAGACCTGCCTCTGTCTCTGCCGGCGTGACGACTCGCTCGGCCGGACGTTTGAGGAAAATAAATAAATAAATGAAACAAAAAACAAACCCCAAAAAAAACAACATTTGTAGGATGGTAACGATGCAGCTGTTAGCCGAGGTAAAAGTCCCCAAAACTTGGATTTTGTTCAACAAAAAATTGCTCGCAAAAAAAAAACAGCTTTCTTCCGTACTTATAAGATACCCAGATTCCATGAATATGCAAATAAGAAGACACCTCCAAATCCTACAAGCCCCACCCCCTTCCACTGGTACACTGGTGCTGCATGGCCCACATTTGCATTGAAATATAATTGCCTTTTATTTTTATTTTTAGAAAGGAAAGGACATGACATGACAGGGAAGTGAAAAGGAGAAAAGTAAAAAAAAAAAGAAAGGGAACAAGAAAGGGAAAAGGAAAAAGACAGGGAAAGGAAGAGAAAGAGAAGGGAAGAGAAAAGGGGATGGGAGGGAAAGTGAAGGAAAGGAAAGGGTGAGGAAAAGGAAAAGAGAAAAAAAAAGAAAGGGGGGAGAAAAAAGAAAGGAAAAGAATGATAAAGAGAAGGGACGTGTTTTTGTCTTCAAAGGAAAATGAAGGAAAGTTTCACGCAGTTGCTTTTTTCTTACTTTCTTAACAAGAACTCCACATTCTACGAATATCCAAATTACACACACCCCACCCCCAACCTACATGCCCCACCCCCTTCCCCTCATACACTGATGTTGCATGGCCTACATTTCCATTAAAACAAGAATGACGTTTTATTTTTAGAAAGCGAAGGGAAACGGAAGAAAACGAAAGGCAGAGAAGGGAAAGGAGGAGACGTGAAAAGGAAAAGGGAGGAAGGCTTAGACTAAAAAGCCTTTTCTCATACTTCCTCCAAGAACACCACATTATATGAATATGCTAATTAGAAACGCCCCCAGCCATGCATGCCCCACCCCCTTCCCCTGGAGCACTGATGCTGCACGGCCTGGATTAGCATTCAAATATAAACAGGCTTTTATTTTCAGCTCCATTGTTTATTAAAAGAAATCCAAGAATGTTTGGACTCTTTCAAGGATTTAAAAGATTCATTAAAACATGGTCTACAGTTTAGCCTGACTTTAAGTGAAGTTTTAACTTTAAAAAAAAAAAAAAATCTAAGATTCTATAAACTACAGCAGGTCCATTTTTATGCTCCATTATGTATTCATGAGAACAGCAAAATTCCAGCTATCATTTCCTGAAGGCCGTATTAAATAAATACATAAATAAATAAATAAATGTTTACTTTTTTTTTTTTGGACAATCTAAAATATCAGTAGAAATGAGAAACACAGCAGAGAGGCCGGCGTGCTCTTAAAGTGCCGATAAAAACGACATCCTGTTTAGGCCACTGTCCCCCAGAGACAATGGGATCCTCTTAACAAAGCTCCACTTGGCGCCCCTGTGCTGAGGCTAGCACAAGTGCAGCGCACACACACACACACACACACACACACACACACACGTACAGAAACGGGCGTAGATTGCAGAGATGGTCGATATGAGCATCTAATGGGGAACGCGTACAATCAACACAGGGATGAAAAATATATTGTGCTGCAGAGAGCAAGAGAATAAATTACACACTGCAGCTGACACCGAGTCATATATTCTCACCAAGCAATCTCAGTTACAGTGTCAGGAAACACTGATTCAACACCGAGTGGACAAGAGGTGAAGACACGGAGGAGAGGAGGGGGGGGGGGGACTGAAAACTGAGAGGAAGGGAAGGAATACTAAAGGAACAGAAAATGTACAATTAGGAAAGGAAATGAAAGAAAACGGAAACGAAAGAAAAGGGAAAGAAAAATTTAGGAAAAGATAATGAAAGAAAGGGGAAATGAAAACTAAGGGAAAGGAAAGGAAAGAAAAAGGAAAGGAAAACTGAGGAAAAGGAAAGAAAAAGGAAAGGAAAACTGAGGAAAAGGAAAGAAAAAGGAAAGGAAAACTGAGGAAAAGGAAAGGAAAGAAAAAGGAAAGGAAAACTGAGGAAAAGGAAAGAAAAAGGAAAGGAAAAGTGAGGAAAAGGAAAGGAAAGAAAAAGGAAAGGAAAACTGAAGAAAATGAAAGAAAAAGTGAGGAAAAGGAAAGGAAAGAAAAAGGAAAGGAAAACTGAGGAAAAGGAAAGGAAAGGAAAAGGAAAGGAAAACTGAGGAAAAGGAAAGGAAAGGAAAAGGAAAGGAAAGGAAAAGTGAGGAAAAGGAAAGGAAAGGAAAGAAAAAGGAAAGGAAAAGTGAGGAAAAGGAAAAAGGAAAGGAAATGGAAAGGAAAAAGGAAAGGAAACCTCGGGGAAAGGAAAGGAAAAGTGAGGAAAAGGATTGGAAAGGAAACTGGAAGGGGAAACTATAGCACAGGACAGGAAAGGAAAAGTGAGGAAAAGGAAAGGAAAGGAAAAGGAAAGGAAAAGTGAGGAAAAGGAAAGGAAAGGAAACTGGAAGGGGAAACTATAGCACAGGACAGGAAAGGAAAAGTGAGGAAAAGGAAAAAGGAAAGGAAATGGAAAGGAAAAAGGAAAGGAAACCTCGGGGAAAGGAAAGGAAAGGGTGTATGACAGGGAAGACGAGAGCGACTCTCAGACACTCGCCAGCAGAAGCAGCCTGACAAAAGCCTAGTTAATTGTCGGAGTCTCATTTATGCGGCAGCTTTTCAATTTGCAGCCAAAGCTGTGAGCGCTAAAGCCTGGCTGGGAGAAAAAGGTGTTTTCACATGTTCCACAATAACATAGTAATTATGGCAGGATCCAGTCAGAGCGCTTTCCACTACACTATACTAACAGCAGGAATGCAGAGACCAGGGCCTCTCTGTCTCTCTCACACACACACACACACACACACACACACACACACACACACACACACACACAGGACTATGCAGATGGACATACGGTAAGAGTGTTATATTTACAGTATCAGACAAAATGTGCAAGTGTATGCTCAATATGCTACATTCAAGCTGTGTGTGTGTGTGTGTGTGTGTGTGTGTGTGTGTGTGTGTGTTCTTACCGCAGGCGGCGAGCGAGGCTGCGGCTCCGTGGTTGAGGCTGCTCTTGGCGTTGGAGGCCGGGGACACTGAGGATGAAGATGAAGATGAGCTGGTGTGTACGGAGACCGGGGTGGAGGAAGGCGAAGCCAGTCGCTCTCCAGACTCCATATCTGTCAAACCCAATCAAATCAGAGTGGTTAGAAACACACACACACACACACACACACACACACACACACACACACATACACACACTGCCACTCTTCCTTTTACATCTCACTTACTCCAAACAATATACCTATTTAAAACCAGTCACTAGTCATTCGATGCAACACACCCACTCACCCACACACTTATAACAAACACACACACACACACACACACACACAGCATCTTTTCCCCCCCCAGACTGTATGTTAATGACAGATTTGGGCAGAAGCCTTGGCACAGTTTGTTCTCTTTGTCAGTTTAACAATTCACTCACTTGTGATAGACTCAAGTGGAGAAGAATCACAGGTCCACACACACACACACACACACACACACACAGGTGTGTGTGACACACTATGATTTACGAGGCTATTCACAGCCCTTTCTAGACTCTGTAAAATGGCCAGCGTCTCTGGCGATCTGTTTAACAGGAAAATGACTCTTTTCACTGTTTCAATTCAGGTTGTAGCGGAGCGGTGGTTTATTCGGATCCAGAAACGAGACAAGGATCAAGCTGAGCATTTGTGTGTTCTCTGCGTACAGTCTGCCTAATGTTTGGGTGATGGAGTTGGAAAAGCACGTTCCCTCTCCCCCTGTTCAGGGACGAAGTGCTGTTTCTCTGGAGCGGACGGTTTTCCAGCGATACACCGTTTCGGTACAAGTTTCACAACATCGACAGAACTCGTGAGGCCTTGTAGGTCTACGATTCAGTACTGATAGCGTAGTCTTCATTTCTAGAATGCTGTGCAACAAGCTTGTGTCTCGCAACCTAGTGGACTCGACTCTCGCGCCGAGGTTCCACCATGCTAGAACACACAACGGTTTTATGGCACGCCTTTGTTATTGTATCGTTATACATCAACACTCTCTGCCTGTCCCCTGGGCTGCTATGCTCTCTCTGCAGCAAACACACACACGCACACACACACACACACACACACACGCTATTAGATCTCAGTGATGGAGCCATCCGCAGAATATCAACTAACTACTCTCGCCCATGAGCAATGCTGATGGATCGGCAGATATGCACGCGCACACACACACACACACACACACACACACACACTCACAGGAAGAGACAGGCACAGAGGCCATGTCCTGTTCTACTCTTCCTCCATCTTCTCTATCCCTCCTTCTATCCATCAGTTCTTATCTAATAGTTTCCACGTTACTCAGCGTCCCAAAGGTCACCAGGTCGTGACCCTTCTATCCCAAAGACTGGGAACAAGTTTAAGGAAGAGTGAATCCTCACTTGCCATAGGAAGGAACATTTACAGATCTACACAAACCTCTAATTAACAAACACAATAGAAACAAGCCATTTTAAAATAAATAAATAATTAATTAATAAAAAAAAAGTAAAATGGTGGCTTTTATGCTGTTGGCTGTGTGGTGGTTGGTTTTGTTTTGTTGTGGGTTTTTTTTTTTTTTTTTTTTTGGGGAGGGGGGTGCATTTATTTTTGCTGGCATGGTTTCTCTAGTCTCCAAAATCAGGCATCATCTATGATGAAACAAACATTTCTGTCCTGGTGGGAGTGGCCTCTTCCGGCATGACCCCGCCCCCATCCACAGGGCGCGAGAGCTCACAGTAGTTTGACGATGATATCGATGAAATTTCGGAGCGGTGTGTTAAGACAGCGACAGCGCTCTCGACCTCCATCATCCTCCAACACCAACTGAGGGAATATCGTTCGGAAGAACGTCGTTCATCACTCGTGTAAAATTCCCAAGATTTGTCCTGGCCCGACACAAAATTCGAACGGAATAAACAGCGCATCATTACTTTCCACATGTTGTTGACGTCGTGTTTGTTTACTGGCTTACTCCTAAGCTGGAAATTTCACTGACCTTATTCACTACAAACCCCCCCGAAGGAACATTTACACAACGCGGAAAAACACCCGAGGCGTGAACTAGGACACAGGGATGTATCTGCCTGTGCACACAACGCACACAGTCCTGACAAATATTTCCTTAAACAAAGATCAAACATTTTCAGAGCGTGAGGGTCTCTATGGCAACACCGGAGACGGACAGGCACTAAATATGGTTTACCTTTCGCCAACCAATCACTTAGTGTGATTACAGTTAATGTAGGCAGTAATAGGCCGGGGCTTTCCAAATAATTCACAACAACAACCGTGATTAGCACAATAACGGTATGCTGGGGTATTTAAGGATCCAATCCGGAGTTAATTATCAGAAATTAAAAATGGGTTTAGCATCGGAATTAGCCTGATTTTATAGGTAATTAGCAGCCTTCCACCATGGCACTGCGAGCCACCGGGCTGTAATCTCCGTGAGCTGCGTAATTAATTCGGCTCGGTATCGAGTCGGCCAATGGCATGGCTGGAAATAAAACAAGCTGCTCCCCGATTCCACAAATGAGGAGGTCATATGCTGGGGAGTCTGTGTACTGGAAACTCATCTGTGTACACACACACACACACACACACACACACACAGTACAGTACAGGAAACCAGAACAAATAAAAGGAACAGGGTTCAAAATGAAGTGGAGAAACTCCCAACTTATAATTAAATGTTATATTTCTCAGATCGTTTCAAGGTATTTAGCCAAAAAGACATTTTTTATAACCATTTTAAACCCCATCCCTATCAAGGGGGTCAATACTTCTGGAGCTGAGAACAGCTGAGGAATCGATACAAGTGAAGGATATAAAATATTGAAGGGTAGAAGATGCTGTAGTGTCGGGAATGCTGAAATGCACTGAATATTGGAATGTAGGGAATGCTGAAGTGTACAGAAAGGAATGCTGAAGTGTAGGGAATCCTGGTGTGTAAAAAATGAAATGCGGAAGTGTGGGGACTGCTGAAATGCTGAGGTGTGTGGAAAATCTTCACGTGTAGGGAATGATTAAGTTTAGGGAATGCTGGAGTTTAGGGAATGCTGAAATGCACTAAATATGGTGAAGTGTGGGGAACGCTGGAGAGTACTGAATACTGGCGTGTAGGGAACACTGAAGCGTACTGAATACTGGCGTGTATGGAACGCTGAAGCGTACTGAATACTGGAGCGTAGGGAACGCTGAAGCGTACTGAATACTGGCGTGTATGGAACACTGAAGCGTACTGAATACTGGCGTGTATGGAACACTGAAGCGTACTGAATACTGGCGTGTATGGAACACTGAAGCGTACTGAATACTGGCGTGTAGGGAACGCTGAAGCGTACTCAATACTGGAGCGTAGGGAACGCTGAAGCGTACTGAATACTGTCGTGTATGGAACACTGAAGCGTACTGAATACTGGCGTGTATGGAACACTGAAGCGTACTGAATACTGGCGTGTATGGAACACTGAAGCGTACTGAATACTGGCGTGTATGGAACGCTGAGGCGTACTGAATACTGGCGCGTATGAAACACTGAAGCGTACTGAATACTGGAGCGTAGGGAACGCTGAAGCGTACTGAATACTGGCGTGTAGGGAACGCTGAAGCGTACTGAATACTGGCGTGTATGGAACGCTGAAGCGTACTGAATACTGGAGCATAGGGAACGCTGAAGCGTACTGAATACTGGCGTGTAGGGAACGCTGAAGCGTACTGAATACTGGAGCATAGGGAACGCTGAAGCATACTGAATACTGGCATGTAGGGAACGCTGAAGCGTACTGAATACTGGAGCATAGGGAACGCTGAAGCATACTGAATACTGGAGCATAGGGAACGCTGAAGCGTACTGAATACTGGAGCATAGGGAACGCTGAAGCGTACTGAATACTGGAGCATAGGGAACGCTGAAGCGTACTGAATACTGGAGCATAGGGAACGCTGAAGCGTACTGAATACTGGAGCATAGGGAACGCTGAAGCGTACTGAATACTGGAGCATAGGGAACGCTGAAGCGTACTGAATACTGGAGCATAGGGAACGCTGAAGCGTACTGAATACTGGAGCATAGGGAACGCTGAAGCGTACTGAATACTGGAGCATAGGGAACGCTGAAGCGTACTGAATACTGGAGCATAGGGAACGCTGAAGCGTACTGAATACTCAAGTCTATGGAATATCGTGATTCTACATACATACTCAACATGTGGTTTAGGCTCGAAGACACTCTCTACATTGTTACTTTTAATCATATAATCTCAATGAAGTCAGTTATTTGACAGACAGTAATACGAGTTTGTGTGTGTGAGGTGTGCTGTGTGTGTGTGTG
The DNA here is from genome assembly GCF_001660625.3 of Ictalurus punctatus. Lineage (NCBI taxonomy): Eukaryota > Metazoa > Chordata > Actinopteri > Siluriformes > Ictaluridae > Ictalurus > Ictalurus punctatus. Next base: position 14,490,696 of record NC_030427.2, on the reverse strand, counting down.
TGTGTGTGTGTGTGTGTGATGTAGCTTACTCTGTGTGCATTATGTCCTGCGTTAACAGATGGTTGATGCTAGGCGCACTAATCCCGCAGCAGAGGCTTCAGAATGGCCCGGTGCTAACCGGAGCGTGCCAGCTCCTGTGCTAATAGAGCACAGAGGGCCACACACACACACACACACACACACACACACACACACACACACACACACACACACACACACACACACTGTAACTCTGTTACGATGTCGTCGGGTTATCACTAGCCACTTTTGTGTAGTTGTGTTGCTCTATACTGCTACATTAACTTGTCACTTTTATAAGAGCACTGTGGCCTCTGCAGTGTGATCCGTGCTGCGGTGTGTGATGTGCTCTGCGGTTAACGAGACGCAAACGCAAACTCGCTCGCTCGTCCTTGCTGACCGGCCGCGCCACCTGCTGTAACGCCATTGGCTGGAGCGGATCTCCTCGAGCGCGAGATGGCTTCGCCTGTCGTGCAGCACAGTTGCTTGGCGACACTGGCAGCCACACCGGTGAGACGGAGACAAAGATGGACAGACGAGGGGCGGGAGGGAGGTGGGGGATGGAGGAAGAGAAACAGTCAGATGGAAAGAGAGAGAGAGAGAGAGAGAGAGAGAGAGATAGATAGAGAGCAAAGGAGGCACGCCAGGAAGAACAAACGGGGGGAAAAAAGAAAATCGGACGACGGAAAAAAACATAGCGTGCAAGGGTGGTTTTGTGCAGTGAGACGTGCTAGTCACTATTTCACCTGTCTCAGCTGTGAGTGAAAAAGCGTGTGTGTGTGTGTGTGTGTGTGTGTGTGTGTGTGTGTGTGTGCGCTCTGTTCTTTCTCCCGTCACACTCAGTATAATCTAAAAGGACTCTTTAAGCACGGCAGAGCTGCAAGGTCTAACTGATAATAGTGATTTCAATGCCACTGACACTGAGCTGATAGCTTTTTTTTCTTCTTCTTTTCAACCGAGGCCAGTCCTTTCACAAAAAAAAAAAAAAAAACAACCTTCAAACACTCCTCCGGCGCTATCATCATGATACACACACACACACACACACACTGTTACACACACAAGTTGCTACAGTTGTTTCTATGGCTGAGCAAACTGTACTGTAAATAAACTAAGTTCTAAACTTGTTTACTAAACAAGGACATGTGGGCGGAGCTAGGAGCAACGGCGATCACCGATTGGTCACTGATCTGTCAGTGAATGTCTCTGGCTAGAACGGCTTTTTTTGGCTGAAATTTGGCTGAATATCAAAATGGCTTCCTGTTCACTATACGCGCTCACTACGAAGGGGATGAAATCGCGACATCTAGTCCTTTTGATGTAGAGTGCGACGGTTTCAAAAGTATTGGCATCTATATTGTGATACTGACCACTGGCCGCAATTTCAACACGCTCGCTGTGTCTTCTGCTTGATTCTTCACCCAATCGGTGAGACGAGCGACTCTGAGACACACAAATCAGGCTTTTATGTGTGTGTGCGCGTACTGAGAGTACCAATTAGCAAATTTCTAGAATCAGTAGTCTTTTTCCCCCCTTGGATTAATAACAGGTATTTCAACACAACAGCGTAAGGCGGCCATTATTTTCTTATGAGTAGTATTTTTAGAATCATTCCTAACACACACACACACACACACACACTTCTCAGAATATTCTAGCTCATTCAGTACACAGTTAGCAAACACAATCTAACATCAGCGAGCTTTAATCAGAGAGTTAACAGCCAAACATCAACGTGCACGGCTGGAAGCACTGACTCAGAGAGATCGCATCGCCTGGATGTGTCTGCGTGTGTGTCTGCGTGTGTGTGTGTGTGTGTGTGTGTGTGTGTGTGTGTGTGTGTGTGTTATGAGTAACCAGAGAGCATCAGCTCAACCCACACCCAAACAAAGGGCCCGTGACAGATGGCAAAGCAGTGCATGCTGGGATGCGTGGGTCCCCTGGCCGGGAGCTGCTCTTGGGCCTAGTGTTGAATTACCAGATCTCAAGATACAAACATACATACACACACACACACACACACACACACACACACACACACACACCTTTTTGGCACATTACCATAGATATTTGTTTAATTGTAGATAAGTACAGTTACGTTTAACCCATACATTATCCAACTTACTAAAAACATCTCTTTTAGCTTTTTAAATAAAAGCAGCATTCCACTTTCCTCGCTTTTTCCCACTTCCCAAAATCATGCTCTTCACCTGCGGAATCACCTAATTCCTCTAAACATACCGTGTACCTTCCGGCAACACCATTCCCATTCCAAAATGCCAGTTTTCCTTCCCAACATCATCCGGTTCCACCCCTTCACTTCCCCAATTTTCAGTTTTCCTTCCAGCTCCCTCACTTCCCAAAATCATCCTTTTCCACCCTTTCATGTCCCAAAATCTCAGCATTCCTTCCAAAATGATCCTGTTCCCAACTATTCCCTTCCCCAAAATCACACTTTTCCTTCCAGAACCTTCCTGTTCATCCACATACACCATGGAGGCCGGTCAGGTGTCTAGACAAAGTCAAAACTATTATGTATTTCTATTTTACACACACACACACACACACACACACACACACACACACACACACACACACACACACACACACAGTGTGCATAAAACTCTCAGATAACAACCAGCTGTCACACCACATAAAACTTATTTCTAATGTGACACTGAACAAATAAAATGGTTGGTGTGTGTGTGTGTGTTTAGGGCAGATTCTCAAGCTCTTAAGCCCCCCCCCCCCCCCCACCACCACCACCACCACCAGCAATCTCAACAATACAAATGAACTGCAGTGTCTTCACACACACTTTCCAAAAAGGTCACACCTTGGTCAAACCCAAAGCAGTGGAATATGCCTTTTGGTGTTGTTTCCATTCCCAACCGACCCGTACCAGAAGTACCCGTTCTGAATGAGCCACGAACACTTCAGTGAGCCTTTTATTATTAAAATGAATGTTTCAGACTCGTGTTTACTTATTTATAAATAACACGACTTATTGATCCAGCAGATCTTTCAAGCGATACACTGCACATGCTCAGTGCCACACCAAGTTTGGAAATTCAGCCACCAGAAAAACTCGAGATTTGTTTTGTTTTGCTTGTTTTGATACAGCGGGAATGCTGAATTGTATGGGATACTGAACAATACATGGAACACTAAAGCCCCTTGGGGTTTAACTGGGAACGTCGTGCGTACACTTCTGCGGTTGTAGTGCTGGAGATTGGATTTGCGGCGAGTCCTAGGGAAGTCTTTAGGTCCAAACTGTTCAGGATTCAGCACTAATGCTTTGCTTACTGGTCTATTCGAAAGAACCTGAGGCACATCTACAGCACATCCTCAATCAGCTCCCACTGGAGGTAAATCATTACATCCTGAGAGAGAGAGAGAGAGAGGGATAGAGAGAGAGAGAAACCCTGATGAATCTGCTGTTCTTCCCCGGCTTTTACTCGGAGCCCATTTCTTATTCACTCCGGAGGCAGCAGAACGCTCAGATCCGGCCAAAACTGGATATATTTAGACACTCCATTACAGAGAAGTGTGTGTGTGTGTGTGTGTGTGGGAGAGAGAGAGACAGCAAGACACAAACTGATTGTCCCCGTGAATACACCGTCTCAGATAACTCGAAAATGCAGATCCATACACAACCACATGCACATCAAACACACACACACTCTTTCTCTCTCACACACACACACACACTCTCCGGAGTGGGCATGGGGAAAGACGGAGAGATAATTACACTTATTACTCTATATTACACACACTTTAATCACTTTCTCTCTTGTTAAGCCCCAAATCATTTACTCAGCTCCCGTCTCTTCCCCCAGGCTACATCAACATGATTACCTATTCCTGATCCTAATAAAAAAAAAGAAAAAATGATTTAGAGCACAGTGGAAGTTGAACAAGCACAAACTGGGATTTCTCCTCTCCATTTATGGGAACAGAAGTGTCTCTATGTGTGTGTGTGTGTGTGTGTGTGTGTGTGTGTGTGTGTGTGTAAGAACAGTGGCAGGAACATAAAACCAGGGCAGAAAATCCATCTGCTGTTTAGGACGTGGGGTAGCAGTGCAGTAACGCTTATGGATCAACAGGGAAAAAGTTTGCAATAAGGAAACAGGTGTGATTGACGCCACAGCCGTGTTCTTTAACACGCACTCCGGCTCTGTAATTAATCGGATGGTAAGTGACGTCCTGGTTTGGGCCTGTGGAGTCAGTTCATCAGGAGAAGCCTACAGATAGTGGTTCAGGGTTTTCTGATGTATGCCCTCTCTCATGTTAGAGGGAACTTTGGCTATTTTAACATTGGTCTATGGAGGACTGAAGAGTATGGAAAACTGAGGTCTATGGAAAACTAAAGTCTATGGAATATTGAGGTTTAGAGAAAACTGAAGTTTATGGAATATTGAGGTCTAGAGAAAACTGAAGCTTATGGAATATTGAGGTCTAGAGAAAACTGAAGCTTATAGAATATTGAGGTCTACGGAAAACTAAAGTCTATGGAATATTGAGGTCTAGAGAAAACTGAAGCTTATGGAACACTGAGGTCGAATGTACAGAACACCAAGTTGTATGGAAAATGAAATGTATGGAAACTGGGATGTACAAAAGACTAAAGAATGCTGATTGGACAGCAGTGTAGAGAATGCTGAATGGTTTGGAACACCAAAGTGTGCGGACTGCAGAAGTGCACAGGAAAAACTGAAGTTTATGGACACTGGAGTGTAGGGAATACTGAAGTGTATGGACACTGGGGTGTATGGAATACTGAAGTGTATGGACACTGGAGTGTAGGGAATACTGAAGTGTACGGACACTGGGGTGTACGGAATACTGAAGTGTATGGTCACTGGGGTGTACGGAATACTGAAGTGTACGGAATACTGAAGTGCATGGACACTGGGGTGTATGGAATACTGAAGTGTATGGAACACGGAAGTGTGCGGAAAATGAAACTGTACGAAACAATGAAATAAATGGAAAATTCTCAATGTATGGAGGGAGAACTGAACTGTATGGAACACTGAAGCGAATGGAAAACTCTAATGTACAGAACACCAAGGTGTATGGAACACTGGAGTGTATGGAATACTAAAGTGTATGGAAAACTGAGATGTTCGGAACACTGAGGTGTATGGAAAACTGAAGGTCCTGTCTTTTAACTGGGAACGTCATCAACGTGTGTAGTGTACACGTCTGGGGTTATAGTGCTGCCGTTGTACCAAAGACTGGATCTCCAGCAAACGACACAAACCAACATGGCAGTCAACTGACCGATAAAACAAATGTGTCTTGTGTGAGGGAAATGATTCATTTTTACTTTGTAATAGTTTTGTTCTTGTTCTGTTTCATTCTCATCTGAATATAACGCCTAAGAAGGCCAAGTCATGTCACTGAGATCAGTTCAGAATGTTTATCTGCTTACAGAGACACAAACATGTTCTTCTGTTCAAGGTTCATCTAAACATCTTCCAAGACCCTAAAACAAAGCCTGTTTGAACTGCCTCGAACTGCTTCTTATCGGTACACAGAAGTGTGTAATGCTCTGCGTTTCATACATATAGTAGTGGTTCAGCACGAGCACTTCAGAGCGCTCTCATTATTCTATCCTGCTTTATTCTATCCTGTATTAACCATCTTTCTGTAATAAACCTTTTTACCTTCAGAGGACGAGTCTGCGACTGTTGTCTAATTTCCACAAGAATTTGCCGTCTCCTGGCTGGGCTGCGCGAGTCTTTCAGCTTTTCTGGACAACAAGCAAATTGGAGGACGCTCGTGGAAAGGTTTCTGAAGTCCGTGGTGCTACAGGCGGTTTGCCCTGTTTTGTGCAGAGCGTTAGACCGATGCAGCATTACCATTGACTGGTAGAAATCATCATTTAGAATTAGCATTAGAATTAGTATTTTATGAAGTTATTGTGTATTGCTGTTTCTATGGAAAGGAGTCAATGATATAGAATTAGAATTAGAATTTTAGAAAGTCATTGTGTATTGCTGTCTCTATGGAAGGGAGTCAATGATATAAGAAATGCGTGTGTATTACATCGAGAGAAGCGTATTACATGGAGCGATTTCTTATAAGAAGTTCCAGGAACTTCGCCTCTGCGACGGCAGAGAGATTGGTGTAAACTAAGATATATACCGATAGGTACAGATATATATATAGAGAGAGATAATAACGGTAAAAAAATTTGCTAATGGAAAGAGTCCGGTTCGAGCAATAAATAAGTAAAGAGAGTACTTATTTAGAAGCGCAGTATTTTTGTGGCAGATTATCATCAAGTGGCATGCCCCATTGACTCATTCCATCATATCAGCGGTACATGATATATTTCGCAACTTTAATGCACAAGTAAATTTTTTCTTTTTTTAAAAAAGAAGAAGGGAAGAGAAAACTAGTGCTGCAACTAGCGATTATTTTCATAAACGATTAGTTGGCCGATTGTTTTTTTTCTTTTCTTTTCTTTCGATTAATCGATTAATCGGTTGGGGGCAGGGGGAACTTTCAGTACCCTTTTTTTTGTTGTTGTTTATTTAAAATAAAATCCACAAACTGAGTGTTACAAATATAAATTCAATTCAGAGTAAAATTTACACAACTGTTTGTCCAAAACAGAAAAGAACCCAACACACACACACACACACGCACACACACCAGAATACATATTATTCATTTAGGACTCTAGTTTAATTCTGTGCTTTTTGTGCATCCATAAAAAATAATGAATAAATACTTATCTACACAATATAAACAAAAATATATATTACACATATAAATATTATTTATTTTATAGTATTTATGCGTTATTTTTTACGGATGCACAAAAAGCACCGAATTAAACTCCAGTCCTACATGAATAATAAAAACTCCTTCACTGCACCTTGTGGTTTCTGTTACTCGCTGCCTTTAGGAATATTATTTTACTTCTTTAAGTTTGATCATAATGTTTTAATGAGACACTACAGATCTTACTCGCACTACACTCTGTATCAGTGCGTCTACACCGCGCGTGATCAGCAACGCGGCCTCGTCACTAACACATCACTTCCGTTATAAAAAAAAAAGACAGAATTTACACTGCAAGCGTGCAAATACAACACATAATGACAATAAACTTAAAGTAATCTAAACCTTTTAAGCAACTCGCACCAGTTTCCCCTGCCCCTTACATACAGTGGAGCGTTTTGGATATAAACATAAGTTGGTGCTCGTGCAGCACTGTTTGATCTCTGCGGTGATCTAATGCTGACAGAAAGTAAACTGAAGAAAGTCATTATCGGTGACTCGGGTGTCTGCTAATGCTAGCGTGCGTATGACATCATGCGCAGTCGCCTAGGAAGCGGCTTATACTTCCGGTTAGTTAAAAAAACCCGATAGTGTTATATTTGAGATGATATTATCTTTCTAAAATCCACACACTAGACAGTAGTGCAGAGTGCATAGTGTAAGTGTACAGTACTTCATTTAGGACACTTTAGTATTTACTCTCCGAAGCGTGTTTTCAGAACAGAAGTAACGTAACGAGTAAATCTCAGACGGAATTCATAATCGATTATTATCGATTTTATCGATTAGTTGATGCAGCTCTAGAAAACTGTAAGTCGTATCAAATTGCTGTATGTGGACTCGCCCTCACAGGTAAACTCTTTTACGTTCTTAAGGTTTGCTCTATTGAAGCTATAGGTTATATGATTAATTGAATGTCTAGAGATTTGGCACACATTTTAAACCTTTTCTTGATTTTCATAGCATGTTAAATTGATTCAAACTTTGAAAGTTATAGAAGCTATAAAAAAAAGAAAAATATGGGGAAAACATGTAGTAAAGCACATCCTGTGAAGCATGCTATGGTATGTACAGGGTGTTTATATGTTGATCCTAATATCATGTTTAGGTGTGTGAATTATGGGGAAGGATGTTGGAACCAATATGATGTATGGGTTAAAGAATGTGCTTTCCCTGAAAAAGGGAGTCTTGTCTTAGACAGAACAACTGAAATTTAATTTGGAAGCAAAGAAGAGAGATATTCCTAAGAGTAAAAAAAAAAAAAAAACGAAGCACAGTTTTTGGCTGACTGGAAGGCATTTGCTGAATGGCAGAGCGAGGCACATAAAAGAGAGAAAAAAATGTCAGGCAGGGCCCTCATCTGTTTCTCAGTGTGCTAAATTGCAGAAAGCAGATCCCGACCTGGACTCCGCCCCACCGCGACGCCCACAGCCAGTAAGAAGGGAGGAACCTGCAGTTTCAGAGGCACCTCCTCACGATGAAACGGCCCAGCCTACATCACTCCATCCCAACCTGTCAGAACTGAGCCACCAACCCCCACCGAACTATCCGCCAGCCGTCCTGTCTTCACCAGTGGCGTTACACACGAGATCCCAAGTGAAGGGACCAACAACGTTGCTGCCTGAGGCCTTCAGAGCAACAAAATCGGAGAGAGATGGGACAGTGCACGCCGTGGTAAATGCCCCAATGCTAGAAGTGGCCGGAGAAGACGCCCTATGCTAGTTCACAGACCCTGGACATTGGAGGACATCAGGAGCAGCATGACACATCTCCCGGCGCTCCCCGAAGTAGGAGGATGAAAGTTTGGGGATGAACGTCAGATATTCTGCAGAGAATTCAGACCCAGCACTCATGAACTACAACGACTGCTCGTGGCGAAACTTGGCACGGACGGGATCAAGGTTTGACGTGAATTCCTAGAGAACGGTGCCCGCCTGATCAACCCACAGTGGGATGATGGAGTCAACGCAAGGTACAGAGCACAAATCGCAGCGCTCCAACAGAGGCTAATGAACACCTTTCCTGTGCGACTGGACATGACAAAAAAAGCAGAGTGTAAACAACAGGACTCAGAGACTGTATCACAGTACCTGTCCAGGCTCACTGAGATCCATGACGCAAACTCAGGCTTGGAGAATCCCGACGCTCTGGCAGATGGGCAGGCGGCCGTCACAGCACGGGAGGCACATCTCAGACACAGCTTTATGACCGGCATGAAACCAGAAATTGCCGCTATAGTCAAACAACAATGTATCACCTGGGACACCGGAAACCTCACACAAGTGGAGAGGTATGCAATCCACACGGATAAGCTCCTACGAGAGGAAAAGGAAAGAAAGATGGAGAGGAGAGGAAAACCAAAAGGACGGGGACGAGGAAAATGAGATGAAGATGAGGCGCAAAGCAGGCTGCACGGTTGTTGACGGAGTTTGGCCGTGCCCCAGGGCTGTCCTTGTCTTGGTCCCTGCCATGCGTCAAAAGGGGGAAATGATAGCTGCGATAAAGCATTGCTTTCTGATACTCAAAAAATTTTTTTTAAAAATTTGTTTACGATGTTTGCGCAGCTCATAACGTGGGTTGAGGTTTGAAGGTAGAGAAGGCCACGTCCCTACGTCCAAACAGGACTCAGACATGGTAGTGATAATTTGAGTGAATATTTGGGTATTGACTTAAAGCAGCACTGTGCATATCATCCAGCTAGTGGTGGGGTGGAAAAAAACAGAGCGAGCGATGATCTGCATATACACACCCACACACATGACACACTGCACGCAAACACACACTCACACCAGTTCCTTGTGGTTACACAACACACGACACCATGTGTTAGCTAGGAACATTTTTATTGAAGTGTCTAATTGAAAATGATTTATTCCCAACATTACGCATCTTACACCAATCTGTATTTCATCTGCAGTACTTATAATAATGAATCTAATCTGATTAAAATCTAGCAAAAACTCTGCCGCGTTAAGTGCAGAAATTCCTGCCGAGCCGCACAGCGAGCTTCATCACAGCGACAGGAGCTTCCACGGAGTGAGTGTGTGCACGGAAACGGAGCAATCGATATCGGGAATAATTACGGCATCATTCAAAATAAATGCAGGTCTCATCTGTCATAATAGTGCAGCTTTGATGTGGACAGCAACTTTTTAGTTGCAGTGTGTGTGTGTGTGTGTGTGTGTGTGTGTGTGGACTCCAGTGGAATAACACAAAATTGCACATGAAGAGTGTGTATCAAGTGATGTAAAAAGAGAGAGAGACAGAAAAACAGAGAAACAGTGTGTGTGTGACCGCGCGTGCGTGCGTGCGAGCGTGTGTGTGTGTGTGTGTGTGTGTGTCAAGGCTACAATTAATAAGTTCTACACTGCGCAACTTTGCATTATTCATTGTGGGGATTAAGATGATAACTGTGAAATTAGAGATTCATTTTCTATCATATTACTACACTAAGAACGAAGAGGGAAAGCACAGTTCAAATAAAGAGATCGGGGTGTCTGTGTGTATTTATGTGAGGAAGAGCAGGAGAGAGCGAGAAAAAGAGAGAGAGAGAGAGAGAGAGAGAAACAGGGGCTGTGTGTATAAGAGAAAAAGCAGTGTGTGTGCGAGACAGAGATAAAGAGAAGGACAGAAACAAAGACGGAGAGACCGTTTGTGTGTGTGTGTGTGTGTGTGTGTGTGTGTGAGTGCACACGCCCGCGCATGTGTGTGTGGAGCAGGATTTTGTCATCCTGATACGCATAATGCAGATGACACGCACATGAAGGGCGAAACAAAAGAGAAACAGTGATGACTTCAAAAGCAGCAAAATGGAGACCACTAGAGCTTCCTCTCTCTCTCTCTCTCTCTCTCTCTCTCTCTCTCTCCCCCCATCTCTCTATACACACACACACACACACACACGCAGGGTCTCATCTGATCATTAACAGTAAAATGTTTGTCCACATATTAACATGGCAGCACGCAGGTGTGGGCGGAGTTGATCATCTTCACCCTGTTCCTTGCGAGATGTTGAACGTTTCAAATTAAAATACGTTTGATCCTAATAGCTGACATTTTCTGCAGAAAACATTCTCCAAATCTGACCAGTCTGTGAGGTGTGTGTTAGGAATCGGAATCACCAGAATCCCCTCGACAACAAAGTTTGCATATGCGGGTCGTGTCGTCTCATTACACTTTACAGAATTCGAGCTGTTGGGGGTTTGTTTTGTTGTTGTCCCCCCCCCCACGCATTGTTGCCAGATTTTTATTGTTGACGTGTTTTTCCCCCAATTACAATTTTCCATTTTAAAATACTGCAGTAAAACACAGTTCACTATGACCTATAAAAAAAATCGAAAAAGTCTTCGTGGGCGCAAAATTTTCCTACACACAATGCATAACAATTGGTCCGGTGATTTAATATAATCTGTGATAAATGTCACTGGATACGGCGTATGGACGATAATATCGCTCGTTCCGCACTCACATAGCAGTGTAAACAAAACATGAGCATTTCCATATCGGTTTAGAATACAAAACAATCTAAACAACACGCGCCATCTTGCCCTCTTCCACATACATGATCTCACAGATGCTCACGATTGGTTGGGGGTCACTGTGATTGACAGCAGAGAGAGAGTATGCCCCTCCCATCCAATTTTGTTCCCTCGTCTCCTCGTCCGTGGCATCTCGGGGGTCCGGACTTGCGATCTCGGGACGACAGAGCGAATGCTTTTCTGTTTACGATTACAGAGCCATGATTATCAAAACAACAGTGTGAACAGGAAATCTAATTATAATACGATTAAAAAATAAAAATAAAAAAAAAAAACACGGCTGGTAAGTTCTGGAAAGTGGCTGAAATATTGTTGTATACATTTAAATAATATTCTCTTCATAAAATCACTGTGTAGTGATTGATTTTGTGTGTTTGGTTGTTGTTTACAGTTAAAAGGATCCCCGAGTGTTTAACGTCCCCGTGATCAGATCACAAACACAACCTTAACACTGGTGCTATTCTGGATCTGCTTTAACCGGGCGGAGTGAATTCTCCGCCTCAGACCTCGTCGCACTTCCCTCACAATCTCTCCTCTTTCTTTGAACGCATTACGGAAAAATAATAACGAGAAGAAACATCACACTTCACTCGTCTTGTCGTTACGAGCTCGCACCCGCTCCGGATTTCTGCGGAGACGCTCGTTCGGCTGATGGGAAATTTTATTTATTTAGCACCATGACTCTCTCTCTCTCACACACACACACACACGTATGCACGTGTAAAGTCCTTCCGCATGGGTGTGACTGCGATAGTGTCGCCCAGGACGGAATTTCTCCGATCGGCAAAAAACACCCGATCCTGCAATCCCGCTTTCGTGTGAGCCGAGTGGAAACCCGGCGGCTTTTGTGCACCGAGTAATAATTCATTGTCACGGCTCAGAGCTGCGGCGTTTATGGGTGTTAAATAAACCGTAATTTTAAAGACACAACTCACACACACACACACACACACACACACACACACAGACAGTGTAAAGTAAATATGTGTAGGACTCATTAACATGTAAACAAGCTGTGGTGTTTATAGTTCTCTCTCTCTCTCTGTGTGTGTGTGTGTGTGTGTGTGTGTGTGTGTGTGTGTGTAGCCGCCAGCCAGTGGACAGACAGTGTTACAAATTAAACAGGAGCTGTGCCTGGCTGGTTAAAGGTCCCTCTCCCTCCCACCTTCTCTCTCTCGCTCTCTCACGCTCACACATGTACTCACACACACACACACACACACACACACACACACACGCTCCACAAATGAACCAGACTCGAGGCTGGTCCACAATGTCATTTTAAACACGCACACACACACACACACACACCCACACACACACACGTACGTTTCTCCTCCTCTTCCTCTTCCTCCTCCCCCTCTTGGTGTCCTGCAATTACAGCTCATCATCGTTACCATTACGCCGCTAAACACACACTCGGGTCACATGCTCGACGATGACTCCAGACGAGTCGGTGTGAAAAACGAGCCCTTCCTCCGAGTGACCTACAAGAAGTGTAAACACACACACCGTGAATTAAAGTGCGCGGTCCGGTACGCCCTCGACGACTCCTTTGAACGGAACGCCCGGTATAAATACGATGGCGTGAACGCCGCGGAGCCGCCGCATCCCGCTCTTCTCCATCTCCGCTCCTTCCCGCGTGCACCGTGATAATCGGTGAGGACGTACGCTAGCCGGGATGCTAACGACTAAACGGAAAGCCCCGTCGATTTCCTGATTCCGACTGTTCAGAAGACGTGAACCGTTCTCTAGAGCGGCAGCTCTGACAGCGGTTCGGCTGCGAACCCCAGCTCGTGTTCGTTCGCATGCGATACAACACAAACCGAACCGTGATTATAATCCGATTCGTAATGTGAAGTGATACGGTGCAGGTTTCCGTAAGGAGACGTCCGTTTGACACCTGCGGAAGGAGTCTCCAGTGTCGGGATGTTCCAGAGCATTAACAGTATCTTCAAAATGGATACAAAGCGTGACGTGTCGTTGTTTGATCGGTAGAAAGACTGTAATGGTTGGTAAAGTGCTGTGGTGTAAGAGGAAATAAAACGCTGTTGTTATAGGAAAATGAACAGCTTCAAAGCGATAAGAGCGACTCTGCTTCATCACACCAACCCGTCAACGATTATTTTCCTATAATACTGTCTCTTACATCACACACATCTGATTCTATATCGCTCACAGAACAGGATCAGAGCAGATTCACTGACGCGCGCGCGTGCGCGCGTGTGTGTGTGTGCACTTGGCCTGCTAGTTTTACGGGCTAATCCGCACACTGAACTGACTTCACTCGACACCCTCCTGTCCTCCACCCACCATTTAAGTAACTTTAGCTTCTGATAAAAATAACAACAGCTTCCTGTTTTTTTCCATGACACTTCTTCCATCTCTGCTCCTCTCTCCTTCCTCTTGTCATCCCCTCTCTCTCTCTCTTTCGCTCTCTCTCACGCTCAGGCTGATGCAAACGTGCTTGTTGGTCTGTAACGCCAGTCTCCAAGGTCTCGGAAGCAGTGGTGCGTTTTTCCACACCCTCGTAGCGTCCCGTAGCCTCGGCACCCTTCGGCGCCCGTTCCTTCACAACGTCATCATCCGCCCTATAAATCTGGAGCTCGTCCACTTCGACCCTGTGCTTAACGTTCTTAGACCTTCACGTACTCGCGCACACACTCACACGGCCCGGCTGCGAGGCCAGGATGGATCCCCAGATTGCTAGGACTTGGGTACCGACTAGGAGTCTGTCGGTCGAGTAACTGCATTCTAGTGAAAAAAAAAAAAATCCTCATCCTGTTTTACTGAAAGAACGGGGGGGTGGGGGGGGACGACACATCTTTACTTAATAAAGTACAATTACAAACGCCTGACGTGTCGTCATCCTAAATTATAAGTCTTGCATAGTCCTTAAAGGTGCAGTTTGTCATTTTAGGAGAGTTTAGAATCCAACTATTAACCAACTATTAACTGTTGAATTCTCGAAGCTGATTGGTCGGAAAATGAGGACTGGTTTCATACAACAGCACGGTTTGGAAAGTGTTCCAACATGAACGACCGGTTGTTGTTGGTTAAGAAAGAAACAATAGGGTGGGTTGGTTTTTTTTTAAGGAGTTATTTATGTAACGTTTAAGGAAGGAGTCTCCAGTGTCTGCACTTTGTAACGGTCACTGAGAAGAAATTCACTCGTTCTGCTTTCTTAGTAACAAAGCAACCGGTGCATCATTATCGCAATAAACGAAAGATAAAACGACCGATATTAATGAGAGAAACTTGTTACGGGGTAGTAAACTTATGCTAAACTGATTATTATAAGTGAGAAAGGCAGATAATTGTCTCGTGGACGTTAAAATTCCACGACGTTATACGTGGCTACAAACTGTTCGAATGTGCGACGTGCTGTTCGATAATAAATCGATAATTACAATCGTCTGCAAATCTCTGTGGCATGAGAGGAATGATGGGCTACAAAACTAATACGCTTCAGGTATCTTTAGCTGCGTATAACCTTGCAGTTCGTCACGGGTTATTTGTTACGTAGCTAAGAGATGGGAAAAAACTGAATCCTGAAACATCAATCGAGAATCGAATGCACAACAACAACAACACTGAATCTCATACAAAACTGCATGACTGTCGCTAGTTCGGACGTACGAAATAAAAGACTCGCGGACGTTATTGTTCCCTTGTCCCTAATTCGGCGTGTTTGGTGTGTATTTTTAGCTTCTACGAGCTTCGAGGCATGAGTGCTGAGAGCTGACTAACACAGTCGTATGACACGAGATCGATATCAGAGACCAGACAGGATCTTGATTATATTACAGCGTGTACGATACGCTCAAGTAACGTACCGTGTTTATACATCCATATACGTATATATAAAGCGCTACATTATGCGAGGCTTTTAAAGCGCAGACGTTACTCATTTCACATCACGATCACGTGGATTATCTTTTCATTTGAATGGACAGCGCGAGATCTATAAAATGTGTGTGTGTGTGTGTGTTTGGATTGTGAGACCTATTACGAACAAGATGTGTGTACTCAGACGGAGAGATCGCGTTAAATGCGTCGTGCTGCACTGGAGGTATTTTAGTTTGCTCAAGCCTCAGACACTGTGTGTAATGAGCTCATGTACAGTTGTTATAGCTCAACGGCAACGGCTTTCTCTCTCCGTCTCTGTTTTCCCCCCCTCTCTTCCTTTTTATTAGCAAAAAGAAGCCGTCTTTCTTCAGCTGGTGCAATGACATAATTAGGCTTTCGTTTTAAAGAGCTCTTCATTTAGCATTATGCACTGTGCCTTCTTTCTCCGGCAAAAAAAGAATAAAAAAAAAAAAAGAACAAGAAAGGGCGATTATGCGCACAGCATTTCCGACCCAGATATAGAAAACGGATCCCTCGTTATGAGGCGTGTGAGTCATCTGATGTACGGCGGCGCTACAAAAAGAAACACGAGCCGTCCGGATCAGGATGAGGGACAATATGAGTGCGAAGTCTGCCCTCTCGGTACACCTCGCTCTTTTGGACAGAAAATAAACCCGGGGCTTTATTACGCTGTAAAAGGCGTCTGGATGTGGGTGAGCCGGAGAATCACGGGGTCAAAGTGCACTACGGAGCACAGCAGCATGGGTAAGGAAACGGAGAGCGTGGCATGACTGACCTTCCGGCCTGAAGACACGACAACTGGGCGCTTCTCGCTTAAAATTAAAGCTGTCCATCCAGTGAGTAGCAAAAATACTGAAATATTACTCTGTCGCTCTATCAAAAAGGAAAACAGTATCACCAACTGGCCTTTAAAATCCAGCCAGACACTGTTTCAGTGGAAAAGCAGATAAAATCAGGTGTACCCACACACATACACACACAGACGCACACACACACAGCAGGTGAGCAGCCAGCTGTCATTTGGCAGCGTCTCGTCCAGGGAACATCGCTCTGACATTTCAGGAACCTCATACACACACACACACAACAAAAAAGCAGTCTGAAATGGCGGCGGAGCGTGATCTCCAAACACACACAGAGAATTTAGTGGTGTGAAATGGCGGCTGGCCGGAGATCTCTGCTCTGTCACTGACACACACACACACACACACACACACACACAGAGAGCTATACTTCTGCACACACGTTACCTGTTCTGATTAGAAAAAAGCTCACAATCATTAAAATCATACATGACTGTGTATTTGAGTTGCATAGTAACAGGGCATATTTGAGTTGCGCAGTGACAGCGTGTATTTGAGTTGCGCAGTGACAGGGCGTATTTGAGTTGCGCAGTGACAGGGTGTATTTGAGTTGCGCAGTGACAGGGTGTATTTGAGTTGCGCAGTGACAGGGTGTATTTGAGTTGCGCAGTGACAGGGTGTATTTGAGTTGCGCAGTGACAGCGTGTATTTGAGTTGCGCAGTGACAGCGTGTATTTGAGTTGCGCAGTGACAGGGTGTATTTGAGTTGCGCAGTGACAGAGTATTTGAGTTGCGCAGTGACAGCGTGTATTTGAGTTGCGCAGTGACAGGGCGTATTTGAGTTGCACAGTGACAGGGTGTATTTGAGTTGCGCAGTGACAGGGCGTATTTGAGTTGCGCAGTGACAGGGCGTATTTGAGTTGTGCAGTGACAGCGTGTATTTGAGTTGCGCAGTGACAGGGTGTATTTGAGTTGCGCAGTGACAGCGTGTATTTGAGTTGCGCAGTGACAGGGTGTATTTGAGTTGCGCAGTGACAGGGTGTATTTGAGTTGCGCAGTGACAGGGTGTATTTGAGTTGCGCAGTGACAGCGTGTATTTGAGTTGCGCAGTGACAGGGTGTATTTGAGTTGCGCAGTGACAGAGTATTTGAGTTGCGCAGTGACAGGGTGTATTTGAGTTGCGCAGTGACAGAGTATTTGAGTTGCGCAGTGACAGCGTGTATTTGAGTTACGCAGTGACAGCGTGTATTTGAGTTGCGCAGTGACAGGGTGTATTTGAGTTGCGCAGTGACAGGGCGTATTTGAGTTGCGCAGTGACAGGGCGTATTTGAGTTGCGCAGTGACAGGGTGTATTTGAGTTGCGCAGTGACAGGGCGTATTTGAGTTGCGCAGTGACAGCGTGTATTTGAGTTGCGCAGTGACAGGGTGTATTTGAGTTGCGCAGTGACAGGGCGTATTTGAGTTGCGCAGTGACAGGGTGTATTTGAGTTGCGCAGTGACAGGGTGTATTTGAGTTGCGCAGTGACAGGGCGTATTTGAGTTGCGCAGTGACAGGGCGTATTTGAGTTGCGCAGTGACAGGGTGTATTTGAGTTGCGCAGTGACAGGGCGTATTTGAGTTGCATAGTAACAGGGCGTATTTGAGTTGCGCAGTGACAGGGCGTATTTGAGTTGCGCAGTGACAGCGTGTATTTGAGTTGCGCAGTGACAGGGTGTATTTGAGTTGCGCAGTGACAGGGTGTATTTGAGTTGCGCAGTGACAGGGTGTATTTGAGTTGCGCAGTGACAGCGTGTATTTGAGTTGCGCAGTGACAGCGTGTATTTGAGTTGCGCAGTGACAGGGTGTATTTGAGTTGCGCAGTGACAGAGTATTTGAGTTGCGCAGTGACAGCGTGTATTTGAGTTGCGCAGTGACAGGGCGTATTTGAGTTGCACAGTGACAGGGTGTATTTGAGTTGCGCAGTGACAGGGCGTATTTGAGTTGCGCAGTGACAGGGCGTATTTGAGTTGTGCAGTGACAGCGTGTATTTGAGTTGCGCAGTGACAGGGTGTATTTGAGTTGCGCAGTGACAGCGTGTATTTGAGTTGCGCAGTGACAGGGTGTATTTGAGTTGCGCAGTGACAGGGTGTATTTGAGTTGCGCAGTGACAGCGTGTATTTGAGTTGCGCAGTGACAGCGTGTATTTGAGTTGCGCAGTGACAGCGTGTATTTGAGTTGCGCAGTGACAGCGTGTATTTGAGTTGCGCAGTGACAGGGTGTATTTGAGTTGCGCAGTGACAGAGTATTTGAGTTGCGCAGTGACAGGGTGTATTTGAGTTGCGCAGTGACAGAGTATTTGAGTTGCGCAGTGACAGCGTGTATTTGAGTTACGCAGTGACAGCGTGTATTTGAGTTGCGCAGTGACAGGGTGTATTTGAGTTGCGCAGTGACAGGGCGTATTTGAGTTGCGCAGTGACAGGGTGTATTTGAGTTGCGCAGTGACAGGGCGTATTTGAGTTGCGCAGTGACAGCGTGTATTTGAGTTGCGCAGTGACAGGGTGTATTTGAGTTGCGCAGTGACAGGGCGTATTTGAGTTGCGCAGTGACAGGGTGTATTTGAGTTGCGCAGTGACAGGGTGTATTTGAGTTGCGCAGTGACAGGGCGTATTTGAGTTGCGCAGTGACAGGGCGTATTTGAGTTGCGCAGTGACAGGGTGTATTTGAGTTGCGCAGTGACAGGGCGTATTTGAGTTGCATAGTAACAGGGCGTATTTGAGTTGCGCAGTGACAGGGCGTATTTGAGTTGCGCAGTGACAGCGTGTATTTGAGTTGCGCAGTGACAGGGTGTATTTGAGTTGCGCAGTGACAGGGTGTATTTGAGTTGCGCAGTGACAGCGTGTATTTGAGTTGCGCAGTGACAGGGTGTATTTGAGTTGCGCAGTGACAGCGTGTATTTGAGTTGCGCAGTGACAGCGTGTATGTTTTGCAGTGACGGTACTTGTGAGAGGTTTTCAGTGTGTGTACTGTGAGAGTGTAATAATTAAACTTCAAACAGTAAACATGGTCTTAATAAAACCACCCAGCTGCGAGTAATGACAGCTGATCCTGGCACTTTGCTCATCTGTGTGTGTGTGTGTGTGTGTGTCTGTGTGTGTGTGTGTGTGTGTGTGCGCGTGCGCATGTACCGCACTTTGCTCAGCTGAGAAATGATTAACAGCTAGTGACTCACAGCCCCCAACAATGACACACAAAGGTGATATACACACACACACATGAAATCTAGGCCAAACATCCAGGCAACACTGATGCTACATCCTCTCTCCCCCTCTCTTTATTTTTAAAGATAAATGACAGAGGGAATCAAAACAGCATGCTCAAATAAATACATAAATGAAAAGCAAGAAAGAGAGAATGGCAGAAAGAAAAGAAGAAAAGAAAAAGAGTGAATACATGAAAGAAGTAAAGCAAGACAGAATGTGAGCATGGTAAAGAATGGAAGAAAAGAAAAGAAACATGCAAAGCTCACGTTCGCAGCACTTGTCTTTTAATCAGCAGACGTGCACACAGTGTTTAAAGCAGGAGGAACACACATTCATCTGCTGCCATATGGCTCCTGCACCCATGTATCGAGGACGAGCACTTCCTCCAACCCTCTCTGCGTGTGTGCGTGTGCGCGTTGTCTCTCTCTTCCTACAGCCGCTCGTTTTTGTTCACTCGTCAGCAAACTGAACAGCTTTATGTCTCAAATGATGCAAGCGGATTAAATACGGAAATCTCGCTGAGAACAAACACACATCGGAAAAAAAACGTTACACAAACGCACAAAGCGTTTCTCTCTTTTTTTTTGGAAGATGAAGCCGCTGTGCCTCATTACAGATTACCGATTACGGCGTTTAAAGTGTAATCAAAGCGGATATGTGGAGGATTAAACAACCTGAGGAGCACGTACACACTGGAAATACATCTTCATTTCCTCCTGATGTAAAGAAAGTAAAATGTACACTAATGACCACTACATACAGCGCTCACTCACTCTGCCGCTAGTTAAGCCTTTCCATCGCTTCTCTCTGCAGTGCGTCACAATTCGTTTCGTTCCCACGTCCGGTTTGTCTTACTGTTTACCAACAGTATAACGACATCACTTCCTGGTCTGGATCTGTAAGGATCTACACTCGTCCCTGTAGAACAGGATTAGATATTAAAAATGCGATGGCTTTATTGACATGACGATTGCCATGTGACGTGCAGCGAGCGCAGATGGATCCTCGAGTTGATCGAGATTTCTTAAACAAAAATAATGGCGCCCTCGGAGAAATAGCATTTGGAAGCCGTTTGTAATTACAGCAGTAAATAATTTATCAGTGACAGCTATCGACCCGTTCAGCACTAGAGCTGGGAGAAGGACAGGTAGATAGACAGGCAGGAAGACAGACAAGCAGACAGACAGATAGATAGCCACAGGCAGATGAGACAGAAAGACATATAGATAGCTAGACAAGTAGATGGATAGACACTGAAAAAGAGAGAGACAGACAGATAAACACAGATGGACAGAGAGAGACACAGAGACAGACATGTATACTGATAGATAGACACGCAGACAGACAGAGGGAGAGAGAGAGGAGGGGCAGAATGCAGAGAGACACAGACAGAGATAGACAGCTAGATAGACAGGCAGATATTTAAGCAGACAGAGTGACAGACAGAGAGAGAGAGAGATATACAGATGGACAGAAAGACACAGACACACATATATAGGCATATATATTTAGACAGACAGGCAGACAGATACATACAGAGTGACACAGACAGACATACTGTACAGTATCTCACAAAAGTGAGTACACCCCTCACATTTGTGTAAATATTTGATTATATCTTTTCATGTGACAACACTGAAGAAATGACACTTTGCTACAATGTAAAGTAGTGAGTGTACAGCTTGTGTAACAGTGTAAATTTGCTGTCCCCTCAAAATAACACACAGACATTAATGTCTAAACCGCTGGCAACAAAAGTGAGTACACCCCTAAGTGAAAATGTCCAAATTGGGCCCAATTAGCCAGTTTCCCTCCCCGGTGTCATGTGACTTGTTAGTGTTACAAGGTCTCAGGTGTGAATGGGGAGCAGGTGTGTTAAATTTGGTGTCATCGCTCTCACACTCCCTCATACTGGTCACTGGAAGTTCAACATGGCACCTCATGGCAAAGAACTCTCTGAGGATCTGAAAAAGAGAATTGTTGCTCTACATAAAGATGGCCTAGGCTATAAGAAGATTGCCAAGACCCTGACACTGAGCTGCAGCACGGTGGCCAAGACCATACAGCGGTTTAACAGGACAGGTTCCACTCAGAACAGGCCCCGCCATGGTCGACCAAAGAAGTTGAGTGCACATGCTCAGCGTCATACCCAGAGGTTGTCTTTGGGAAATAGACGCATGAGTGCTGCCAGCATTGCTGCAGAGGCTGGAGGGGTGGGGGGGTCAGCCTGTCAGTGCTCAGACCATACGCCGCACACTGCATCACATTGGTCCGCATGGCCAGAAGGAAGCCTGTTCTAAAGATGATGCACAAGAAAGCCCGCAAACAGTTTGCTGAAGACAAGCAGACTAAGGACATGGATTACTGGAACCATGTCCTGTGCTCTGATGAGACCAAGATAAACTTATTTGGTTCAGATGGTGTCAAGCGTGCGTGGGGGCAACCAGGTGAGGAGTACAAAGACAAGTGTGTCTTGCCTACAGTCAAGCATGGTGGTGGGAGTGTCATGGTCTGGGGCTGCATGAGTGCTGCCGGCACTGGGGAGATACAGTTCATTGAGGGAACCATGAATGCCAACACGTACTGTGACATACTGAAGCAGAGCATGATCCCCTCCCTTAGGAGACTGGGCCGCAGGGTGGTATTCCAGCATGATAACAACCCCAAACACACCTCCAAGACGACCACTGCCTTGCTAAAGAAGCTGAGGGTGAAGGCGA